>NC_138549.1:95254397-95444397 GCF_964273705.1 Natrix helvetica | reverse complement strand
TACATATATCTGAAACATGATGGATATCTCTTTAAAACAGCCCTTCTTCTGGATATTTTTGCAGGGAACTGTGCTCAAATGTGACATTCATTTAAATGGGTTAACATGTATTTTCAGGTTTTTTTTTTAAAAGCCACTTCTATAGTAAGTGCAGATAAGAAGCATTCCATGGCTATCATCTGTCCCTCTGCTGAAACAAAGCCCACTATAACAAGAAATCTTTGTCTCTAGAGGATCTGCTTCTATGCAGCTAATACACAGCATATATCATTTTCTCACCAATGAATTTCCTGGAAGACAACAAAGTACTCTAGAGACAAGCATATCCATCAATGGCACACCCAATAGATCTCAATTACATTAATTACAATAGACTTTCTAATGAGCGAAATGTCAAGCACTGGATCTATGCCCAATGCTAATAATTCACTCGTTCCCAGCTGGCACTTTTTCACACCCAAGCAGTGATGCTTCATGCACTCTGACACCCAAAACATTGGAGTGAAGTGGTTATACTTCAGCTTTAGATGTTAAAACACAAGTGGGCTATATTAATCAAGCACTCCAGATTCTTCAAGTACCCAGCAAAATGCCATTTTGTGTCACCTTGCAAATGCCAGCAGTTTTACACAACAGTGCAGAGGGAGAAAGATTCATTCAGTCAGTCAATCTGTCAGTCAGTTTATGCCCCCCATGCAAGAGATCCAATGGTATGTAGGAGATTAACCGAGGCTTTGGGAAGTGATGGGCTTTACACATTACAGTATAAAATAATGTTATGACATGTTTTGCTATAACTTATGGTATGTGTATCGCCATTACAAATAAGGGCCAAGGTAGCCTGTACCCAACAATATCCTTCCAGAAATTGGTACTGGATTCCAGGACACAATGTAGCAAATGGAAACTTCCCTAAATGTTTCTTTATTTCTTTATTTAATATATATTTAATATGCCTTATTATCAAATATACCTTATTATCCAAAATAGTAAATTAGTAAGTTGAATGTTTTAATTTAATCTTAATGACCTTGAATGAAATCTGAACCAAATCTGGCTTTTCCTTGTACTTGTTTATTTCTTTGTCTTGTGCATTTTTTTGAAAAAAGTCCCTGATATGTACCTCAAAGAACAAGTGTGACATTTGGCACCAAAATAAATAAATAAATGCAGTAACCTTGGAAGAGCAATGCAAATGCAATGATACTTAATACAGAAAAGCTTTTTTTCTTTTTTTGCATTTTCTCTTCCTTTGCCTTCAAAATATGAATGTGAAAATTTCAGAGGCAAAATGGAATTATTATTCTTTTCTCCTTCAGCACTCAACATCTTCTTGAAAACTCCAAGGTTTTTCTCAGGCAGTTCTATGCAAGGTTTTATAATGCCCGTTCCATTTCCCAACCCCTCACAGGTAGTTACAAATTGTCAACCTGGAAAAAAACGCAGAGCCAATTGTTTTTGTTCATTGTGCTGACTTACAAGAAAACGCAGCAGAAAGAATATAAAGAATATCATTTAGTGCCCTGCCCTGAGCTACGGCTGTTCTGAAGGAACAAAAATTACTGCCCATCTGTTCTGCACCAAATTAAAACATATCACAATTCTTTTTTTAACATATTCTAATATTTGTCTGGTTCAGGAGTTATTATGGAGGGTCATTTCCTGGCTATAAAACTACAATATGTCTGTTGTATTTGGAAGCCTCTGAAAAACAACGGTATCTAACTTTTGCAACCAGATGCCTTTGGAAATAGCTATGTCTATGGTTGCATGTTGAATTATTGGCTGAGGTAAAAGACAGGAGAAGATACATTTTAAATAGTGCATACAAATATCCCGGTCTATGTTGAAAGACTATGGAAAAGAAACATAATTGTTGTTGTGCAACTTGGATCCAAAGAACATGACGAGATGAGAAGTCTCAAGCTAATGCAAAACAGAATCCCCTTAACTCTGCGTAAAATGTCAAAGGGGAAAATATATATTTGTTCCAACTTCAAATAAGCTAAATAGAGCCAGAAATAAATCAATCTAGCTCCTTCACTCTGCCAGTTCCAGAGCTGCTTCTGCCCTTCAAGAAAGACCACATGTGGAAGCATCTTCACAAACATAAAATGCAATAAAAATGGCTTCAAAAGAAGTGGCAAAATATTAATAATGATAATCACTATTAACCTATAAGACATTGGCTAATAATATTTCAAATTGGACAGGAAACAAAGTGACAGGGAAAGAAGAATGAGGTCATTTCCATTCTCAGGTGACTTACTACATTAGTTCTCTTTCAATCAGTAGAAGAATTAAAGAAGAAAGAATATTGGTCAAACACCTGGGCATTGATTTATCTGTGCAGGTAGTCCTCAACTTACAACCATTCATTTAGTGACCATTCAAAGTTACAACGGCACTGAAAAAAATTGACTTATGACCGGTTTTTACACTTATGACCATTGCACCATGGTCATGTGATTAAAATTCAGACACTTGGGTCATATTTATTCATATTTATGAGCATCACTATGTCCCAGGGTCAAGTGATCATCTTTTGTGACCTTCTGACAAGCAAAGTCAGTGGGGAAAATCAGATTCCCTTAACAACCGTGTTACTAACTTAACAATTGCAGCGATGCACTTAATAAATGTGGCAAGAAAGGTGGGGTAAAATTTACTTAAGAAACATCTCACTTAGCAACAGAAATTTTGGGCTCAGTTGTGGTCTTAAGTCAAGGACCAACTGTATTCCCAAATGGCACCTTGAGCATAGAAAATTTGATGCTGCCAAATCAAAATGACATTTCTGGGCAATACTTTTATATAAATTCAAAACACGTTTTGCAGTAGGCATATTGCTAGTTCTAATTAATAATGGACCGATTTTCTGAGTTGGGTTTTCTTTTTTTTTTTCTTTTTTTTTGAGCTCAGTCATTGAGGCACCATTTTCTCAAATATGCATATTAACAATACCAAGTGAGATGGAAAATGAATCCCTTGCTCAATGATATCATATCCCTGGACAATATGATTATGAGTGTTATTTACATAAAAGTCTGACAAAGAGCATTAACAGGCTAAGCTGGATATTGCCAGCTGGATACATTTTCTAAGTGTCAATAGCATTTCCAGTTTCTTAATCTGCTGTTCCATCTCTTTATCATCAAAGAAAGAAATAATAGCAAGCTGATGGTTTGGTCCAAATTATAAATCAGATGACTCCATCTTTCACATCACTGGGGGATTCCAGGAACAAAGCTTCTTAAAGAAGCATAAAAGCAAGCTGTAACATCTGAAATAAGTCAGTATAATATTTGAAATAGTCCTAGCTCAAGGAATATATTGTCAAGTTCTATGGGCAAGGAATATTGTAGGCTACCCGGAGTCACTGTGTGAGTTGGGCAGTCATTAAATTTGTTTTATATATGAGACCTCGCCAAAACGTTGCCAAGACAATCTCAATCTTACATGGGAAAAGACCCAAATACAACAAGACCAGCATACCTACACCCATGAAAATCTACAAAATACACACACACAAACACACACAGAAACACAAACACACACACAAACAAACACACACATGTATGTATGTATGTATGTATGTATGTATGTATGTATGTATGTATGTATTGAACCAAGCAATTTCAACCAAACTTGGTACACAGATCTCTGGAAGCAAATACTGTGGGGGTAAGACACCCCTAACATCCCTCGGGGTGTGTGTTCTGTTAAGATACAGCCTGTTGTGCCTTAAAATGGCTTCAACTGTACTGCCTTAAAATGGCTTCTATTGTGCAGCGCAGTGGAGTTGCTGTGGTAACGACTTCACAGTACTCCACAAGGGAACTCTGTCTGGTAAGGAGGAAAATCCAACATTAGAAATTATGCTTCTGGGGGCACAGAGAAAACATTTTTAACTAATTTAATTATCACTTAAATCAGGGCTCAGGGAGAAATTGCTCTTGCAGGCTTCAGAGCAATTTCCACAAAGGGGCTCCCTCTGGTAAGAGGGGAAAATCCAACATAAGAAATTGCATTTGATCTGGACATTTTCCCCTTATAAATAAATACCCAGACAACGCCAGCTAGTAATAAATAAAATAAGTAGGCTTTATAACATACTAAAAATTTCTAGTCTTAGAAACTTTTATATTACTTAACACTATTGAACTTTGGACTTCAGGAAAGATAAATCCTAATCCATTTAGGCTTAAAATGCAGGTAGTCCAAGAACCACTCATTCAATGATTTTTTTGAAGTTAGAGTGATAGCAATAGCAATAGCACTTAGACTTATATACTGCTTCACAGTGCTTTACAGCTGCCTCTAAACAGTTTCCAGAGTCAGTATATTGCCCCCAACAATCTGGGTCCTCATTTTGCTGACCTTGGAAGGATGGAAGGCTGAGTCAACCTTGAGTCTGGTGAGATTCGAACTGCCAAATTGCAGACAGCCGGCTGTCAGGAGAAGTAGCCTAAGTACTGTATTCCGAACATTATGCAACTGTGGCTCCTGATGCTAAGCGAATATTTGATACACCTAGTTCCTGAAGTTATAGCTATAGAAGTGCCTCTATAGTCATGTGATCAACATTTCGGTTGACAGGTTCCCCAAAGCTTTCAATCACAGGTATGCCTAAATCCACCTCCACAGCTTACCTATATCCTCTCCATTTCTGCCCTTTTGGCAATCCTGCATTTGCTGGCCCTGTTGCCCATGGCAAGCTTGCTGCCTGTCATTATTAGCCCTGCCATCCTTGGCAGGCTTCCTGTTGCTGGTCCTGCCAGCCTTGCCAGCCTTTGCCATCCCCAGCTGACCTTCACTGTCTTCCTCCATTGTTGATGACATTTGACCAGTAGTGGGTTCCTACCAGTTCAGACTGGTTTGGCTGAACCGGTAGTGGTTTGACGGCCTGGGTTGCTGGAACTGGCAGCGACCCAGGCCTGCCATGCCCCCAAACCAGTTTTCTGGGCATTGCCATAGGCGTCGCCATCTTGTTGTTTGCTTCTGTGCACATGTACTGTACATGTACGCACGGCATGCATCAAGTGCATGTGCAGCATGGCCACAAGCGAAGTGGCCGTAGAGCCTGCCGGAACCCACCCCTGCATGTGACCATTTTCTGAAATGGTATTAGGATTCCCTGACTGAGTAGGGAATTGGACTAGAAGACCTCCAAGGTCCCTCCCAACTCTGTTATTCTGCACTTGGCTACTTGAGAGCACTTAAAACGGTGGGGATGTTTTAAATCTCTCTACCTGCTTGTCTGTCCTTCTCCACCTTTTGGATGCCCTCTTCTTGCTGTCTCCTGCCTGCCTTGCGGTCTTGTGCATGCCGAACCTGCCGCTCCTGGTCCTAACAAGGCCACGTGTGACTGGAACATAGGGCCGGCACAGCCATGGGGGAAACATCCTTGCCCTTCCAGCAGTTGCCTTGCAAAAGGTCAGGCTGGGCATGCCTCATTACAGAGACAGGAAGAAGGTGGCAAAGGTCAGCTGGGGGCAGAATGGATGGTGAGGGTGACAGGATGAGCAAGGGAAGGGCAGCAAGAGAAAGATGGGATGGCAAGTGTGGGGAGCTGAAGAGAAGGCAGTCCCTTGCAGTTACTAAGGCTTGGGGCTGGAATAAGTTGGATCAATGTGGATCTTCTGTTATTAACAGAAGATTTGGTTAACAACAATACCTGGGACTTCTTGAATGCCATCCTTAAGCAATGTAGTCATATAATATCGTGCTTTATGACTGTACCACTTATTATGGTCCCACTTGCTGTTATAACTGGAAGACTATCCATAAATCACTGGTGATCAAAAACTGCATGTTTGGCAGCCATTAGGCAACTTCCTTTCCATCCAATGGACAAGTTAGAGCCTCTGAACAGAATTGTACTATTACTACTGTAACTGTTGTGGCCCATCAGTGACCAGTGGAGCTGGCAGCAGAGTCCGACAGTGAGGAGGTTGGGGAGGAGCATGGGCCAGTCCTGGAAGCTGGGGAGGCTCGGACGAGGGCTCTGCATTGGCGACTGAGATGGGGCCAAGGCTTTCTGGCAGTGATCAGGTGCCTACAGAGCTAGACAGCAGTGAGGCAGAGGAAAAGATAGAGCCTGTTCCCAGTGTGAGCATGCGCAGAGCTGCCAGAAAAAAAGAACAACTCTGAAATCAGGGTAAATCTTGGGAGTAAAGTTACAGGTGGAAGGTGATTGGCCCCTCTCATAGGAAATAAAAGAGGAGCAAAAGGGGAGTGGGCTTTTGCAGGAAACAATTTGTTTGTTTGTATCCTTTGAAAGACTGTTTGCCAGGCCTTGCTGAAAGTGAATGAGAGGAATTCACATTCATTTAATGAAAGGGCTTTTGTCGGGACCAGGACTCTGCCTCGTGGTTTTTGGGGAAGCCCAGATCAGAACAGTAACCTTTGCTCCAAGGCAAGCCATTCCTCCATCTCCTGTTTCATAGGTCCAGAGGCCAATTTCTCTTTCGTTGTTTATTTGTTGGGACAAACAGGTTAGTCCACCTAAGTGACAAACCCTACTGGAAGCACCTCTATTTAGCACAATCTCTACGAGCCCAGTATTTCTTTCATTCTAGGCAGCTGGCTTGATACAATCTGTACACAAAAATGCTTCCAAATTCCATAATCAACGCTTTCGAAGAGAACTGGCAAAGCCGCTATTTATGTTCAGCAATTTCTTCTAAATCGCCATCACATTTTAAGATTTGTGTTATCAGTGATAAGATTATTTCTGTTAATATGATCATTTCAGTGAAATAACATTAGCGTGCTATTTCTGGACCAGCTTCATTATCATTTTCAAGTTGCTGCTCTTTTAATTTCTAACAAGGGTTTTTCAAAGGTGTGACATGAGTGAAAGAAACAAGCCCGAGGTACTTTTGTTAATGGATAATTATCATCTCTTTTCCTTCAGATTTAAATGTGGGCAATTCTAGACTTCATAAATACTTCCCCTTTTCATTGCATGTGTAGCCCAGATGTTGCCTAGCTTGGCACATGTGTCATGGAAAATAAAATTTCCACTCAGGAAAGATATGTCTCTGGTATAATGAAATTATCTGAATTTCATGCATCACATTCTTAAAGAAGATCCATCTATTAACGCCATGCATGCTTCGCAAAAGATTCAGAAGTGCTCCAAACCTTGCACAAACACCCACACAACATTTTTATGCTCTTTGAGAAATTAGGAATTCCATCCCTCCCCTTTCATATGAGCTCGATACATGATGCGGCTGCTTTAAGGGGTCTACTTATGAAAATTAATAAGATCCCAGCATCTTCTTTTTTTCTACAAAAACCTGAAAAAAGGGGGGCTGACTTAATGGCACTACAAAGGTGCCATTGAACAATGTCCAATACATTTTTTTAAAAAAAAAAACATGTTTTAAGTTTGTATATAGTGCAGCAATCTGGGTATAAGGTAGAATGATCCAAAGGCAGGAAATCCTGTTCCAAAATTTTGCACAAGAATATAAATCCTTTCATTTCCATTCATTCATTCAGAGTTGAAGAAGCTTCCTGGATGAGAAGCAAAACATCTTCAAAGAAAGACAATAAAGTCTAGTTGCCTCATGAAAAAGCACCTTTGGGTCAACCATGACCTGAGTGACTGAGAATCTCTATAGACAGTTACATACGAAGGCAGCATTTGTCTCCCTCTTTTCCTTCCTTCCTTGGATATATATGTTTTTAAAATCATGTAGAACATATTCTTTTTTTAAATTTAATTTCTATTTATGCATTGCAAAGCAGTATGGGGAAAGCTTAAAGACAGGAACGTATTGGGAAGGAGTCAAGGTACATCATTAAATATTTAGTTTCTTAAGAGAAGACATCCGTCTTTCTTCAATCAACTAAATACATACATACATCAATAACTTGCAGAGAAGAAGGCCATTTGGCTAAATAGTAAGGTGACCAACTTTTTTACAATGAAAAGGAGGACAAATAAATTGGAAAAAATATATCGTAAATAAAAGAAATATTTTATTCATTGCAACAATAATACACTAAAATATGATATCTGCCTAATAAAAACATTTGCAACATTTTATATTGTAACTATGCTTACATGCCTGTTAATTATTATTTAAATGAGTACTTTTCCATTGAATTAATATTTTTTGTCAATATATCATCTTCTAACAATATATTGGAAATATCTGAAGAAGAAATATCCTTCATATTGAATTTTACGGCAAGTGCTGCAGCTAGAGTATCAACATTCAATCTCGATTTCTCACTTGTCGAAAAATCATTGGCAATTGAAAAAAACTCTTTCAACTGCTGCATTAGTTCCAGGGCAGCACAATGTAAATTGAACAAGTATAAATAAATGTTCACATGGAATATGTTCATTTTTGAAATGGCTGAAAATATCCACCCATCTTTTATCAATTTCAACATGTTGATTTTCCCATTGTATTAATTTTTCAGAATTTAAATATACATTCAGTCTTCTAATTTCTTCAAAGAGACAATTGTCGTCTATTTTAATGTCTAGCATTTCTTTAGATAAAAATTCAACACAAGATTCAATATCTGTTCAATATACTTGCGATGAAGTAAAAAAAACACCATTAAAAACTGTTTAATAAAACGTGAATTGTACTTACCTCTGTATAATTGAATATTCACTGAGAAAGAAATAATTACCGTGAGTTATTCGATTGCCGACGTGCCGTGAGTCTACTGAGTGCGTATGTGCCGTGTTGTGTTTCGGTAAGAAGTAAACAAAGCCACTTGCACGCGGCTCTCTCTCTCAAGGTCTCCCTTGCGGAGCGCATGCGTCTCATAATCGCGTCTTATACCGCACTATACCAAATCTTGACGAATTGTCATGTCAAATACAAATACGTCACATAACGCGCAACAGATTAGTCTTCAAATATCGAAAAGGAGGACATGTAGGAGGACACTTTTCGAGGGAGGACAGAACTTACAAAAGAAGGACTGTCCTCCCTAAAGGAGGATGGTTGGTCACCTTATAAATAACCAAAAACAGGGCTGGGCTGCTATGGGTTTGCCTGGGTTTGGGAGTACCCATAGCTAACGTTATAGCCAGTTTGAAGAATCTCCAAATCCCACCCCTGGCTGGCCCCACCCACCACGCCCCACCACTCCCCTCCCAGGAGTCTCCATGTGGCATGTTTTGGATGTGAGATAAGCGCAGGGCCCATGCGGAGACTCAGGGAGGGGGAAAATGTGGCTCCTAGAAGGCCTCAGGAGCCCAGGGGAGGCAGTTTTCGCTCTCCAAGAGGCTCTAGAAAAACCTCCAGAGCCTGGGGGAGGTGAAAACATCTCTTCCTCCCCCCCCCCCGCTGTGGTGCAGACCAATTAGGCCACACGCACCAGGACCATGCCCAGCAAGAGCAGAGAACTCATTGCTGAAGTCCACTCCTAGCCACAAGGGTTCCAGATGGAGATTCTTCTCCCTGATCAATCAACAGGGAATAACAACCAGTTACATTGAAATTTCAGAAGATGGGAATGTTAGAGAATTTAAAGAAGGGGTAGAGAAATAAAATGAAGAAAGGGAATTTTAAAAATTATCTCTTTTGTCCAGTTCCTTAATATTTTTTTAAATTTTTATTTCTTCAAATATATATAACCAGAGGAATATGATACATAAAAGCAAGATGAATCAGTAACACACACACACACACACACACACACACACATACACAAGAATTTTGAGCCAGCATGGCAATGTTGCTGCAAGCTCCAATTTTATTTATATATTGCTCTTCAGCGCAAAAGCAAGCCCAAGGAAACAAAAGCTTTGAAATAATTCAATATAGAATATGAGCAGTTAAAATGGAATTATTAAAATGTTTATTTTCAATCTTAGCCAATATGCGTGTATATGTATGCAAGTTCTCAACCTATGTCCCCAGTTGGGATGAGAATTTCCATTGTTAAGCCAGCCGGTTGTTAAGTGAGTTGTAATTTATTTTACAAACTTTTTGAAGTTGTTAAGTGAATCATGAGGCCATTAAGCAATTCCCAAGTTATCCCATTGACTTTGCTTGTTAGAAACTAGGAAGGTCGTAACTGGTGATTGTGTGATCCAGGATGCTGCAACCATTGTAAATACTCGCTGCTTACCAAGTGTCCAAATTTTAATCATGGTTAAATCATGGTAAGTGCGAGGACTGGTTGTCATTTTTTTTGTATCTTCAAAGAGTTGCCAAACAAATGATTGAAAGTCAAAGACTACCAGGTTAATGTGAACAAACATATAAACATTTTTTAAGCTCTGTGTAGATTTTCCTTCAGAGTGCAAATTGTGGGACATAATTCTATAAAAATAGCACCACTTCCACAAAAAGGTTTGTCTCTTTAACTGTTTAAAACTAAATGACAGTGACAGCTTTCTTAAATAATGTCTGATACTCTTTCTTAATGCCTAGGCAGTCTTATTCATGTGGTGCAAGCACTTTTTCAAACAATATAAATGTTTTAAAAGCAATGATACCCTCAGTAAAAGAGATGGTGCAGATCAATAATAGAAACTTTTTTTAAAAAGCTATATTGACTGTTAGATACTAACTTCAGTTATAATAGTTTCCACCAAGGTCGTCTGTTCTGGTGGGAACAGAGGTTTAATCTCATTGGTTGAAGGGTTTAACAGCTCCCTATAAAAGGGCTGCTGTCAGACTCAACCTTCCCTGAATTGTTCATACTTGTTGTGTTATAATAAAGAGCTGTTGTTACCGTTAGTCTGTGTGTGCCTGTCCATTACCCAATCTAACACTGACTCTTGAGACATTTTCTTAATTCTCTCTTTAGAGGTATCTTAAAAGTGAAGGGACCAAACAAAGCAAGAACTTTTGCACAGCACAAACTATATGTCAGAATAGATAAAGAATCTGCCCAGCAAGGACAAACTTGTAGAAATGGTATCTAGTCCATTCAGTACTATAATAAAAATAGCCTGCTAAATTATATTGAGAAAAATACTGGCAACAAAAGACAAGAATTCTAGTAAATTGTAAGGCATCATATCAGATGAGTCCTGAAATGTTTGCATTCCATTCTGTAAAGTATCCTTTTGATCATGTGGATTTATGATTACCTTGCCAATTGATCACCACATCAGACTTCAAAGTTCTTCGTGAAGTCTTACAAGATACCAGAAGCCACATGTAACTCCTACATTTCCTCAGATTTCACTCTAACAGCACGTAAGACACTGATTTCTAATCAAACAGCTGCATGTTGGATGCATAGTATAAAATATCAAGTATAGGGAGGAAGGGAGTCTGTTTGTCTGAATCAATCCTGGTTAATTTGAATTGGAAATCAAGATTCGAAGAGGCAGGAATTTCCTTCCTTCCCTCTCTCCCTCCCTCTCTCTTCCTTTCCTTCCTTCCCTCCCTCCCTCCCTCCCTCTCCCCTTGGATGTAAATAGCAGAGACTGTGACACTTTGAAAGATATTAAGCTTGCCAAGTTTCAACTTCATAGTGTACTGTCAAGATTTTCATGCAATACATTTTTAAAAATATTTCCCCTTGCATCTATTTTAAAGCAAAGATAGCAGACGGGAAGAAAGTCCAGACCAAGAAATTTCATACTATCCAGTACAAAATTGTAAATGAGATGCCAGATGGTAGTACCCTTGAAAATATATATTTTCAAAAACTGCTCAAATTGTATGCTCTTGTCTGATATACGTCACTTGAAGAATTAACCTGAAGAATAGAAAGCCATTTTAGAGTAGTGGTGAAGATGCTGGCCTAGAAATCAGGAGTCCATGAATTCTAGTCCAACTTCAGGCATGAAAGTCAGTGGATGACTTTGTGTCAGTTACTCTATCTGAGCCCAATCCACTTCACAGGATTGTTGCTGGAGGAGAAATGGAAGAAGGATGAGTATTAGATATATTGGTCATGTTGAATTACCTATAAAGGTGGAATAAAAAAATGTTCATGGAAGAATAGCAATAGCACTTATATACCACTTCGTAGTGCTTTACAGCCTTCCCTAAGTGGTTTATAGAGTCAGTTTATTGCCCCCAACACTCTGAGTCCTCATTTTACCGACCTCAGAAGGATGGAAGGCTGCATCAACCTTGAGCCAGTGAGATTCAAACTGCCAAATTGCTGGCAGCCAGCAGCCAGCAGAACTAGCCTGCATTATTGCTTTCTAACCACTGTGCCACTATGGCTCATAACCATTGACTTGCCCTACTGGGTTTAGGTGTTTTCCTGTCTTTATCACTGAATTAGATGGCATACCAGTAGGAGGGGCAGAGATGGTTGGCAATGTTTCTCTTGACTTGGAAAGGCTTTCTCATTGTTACAGGAGTATGTTGTGTTAACAGGAGATGTGTTAACTGGAGATAAGGCAGGGACCTCTGTGTCTGTGCACATTTGTGGTGGTAGTGGGGGCTGTTGAGGTCAAAATGGCAGAACAAAGATCTGACCCTTCCTAATGTATGTTCTGCATTTCATATACACATAAAAAGGAACAGGGCTTGTATTTCCCACTTGTACTCACACCCACAACTTACAGATCACTATTAATAGCAATATAAATGTGCATTAGACTCAGAGGTGGGCTGCACTTAGAGTCTCAAGCGGTTCACTGTTTGTAAGTGTGAGTGCCCATGTACACTAGCTTTGCTCGCATGCGCCTCTTTGGGAGTGAAGTGGAGCTTCCAAAAATCAGGTAATCAACTTAGGCAGCTCCAGTGAGTAAAGCAGAGGAAGTACGAAACTCAGCTGGGCAATAAGGGCGAAGGGAACGAGCCAGAAAGTTAGTTATAAATTGATAGCTTAGCACAAAGGTAGGTGAGCAGGCCCAGCCAGTGATCAAAGGTAAAGGTTCCCCCAAACCCGCGCAACACCCAGCAGCCCACCATTGATTAGATCCCATTCCAGTCTCTACACATCTACATCCCAGTTTATCCCAGCTCATTGCATTGAAGACACAATTACAGACAATCCAATATCAGGTACCCACCCTCAGTTTCATTTGAAAGGCATGGATTAGCTCCATGATGGCAAACATATGGCACGCATGCCAGAGGTGTCATGTGGAGCCCTCTCTGTGGGCACAGGTGCCATCACCAGCTGCTCTGTTGGTTTAAAAAACAAGCTCTTTTTGGGGCCTTCAGGCCCTTTTTCAGGCTGTTTTAACCCCCCAAAATGGCCTGAAAATGGCCTCAAAACAGCCCCAAAACAGGCATGTGTGCACCAGTCAACTGGTCTTCAGGTTTCTGGCACTCTGGAGCTTGCACATGCATTCACATGTACACGTGTTCTGGTTTGGGCACTTGGTGCCAAAAAGGTTTGTCATCACTGGACTAGCTCATATTGCCATAAAATCACCTTTTTGTAAGAAAGAACAGAATAATAATAGGATCTTGAAAGAGCAATGGGTTCATTTGCTGTTTGAATTATTGGTTTAAATTACAGATGATTTATTCCATTCATGCAGTGCTACTACTACTTCCGTGTTGGAAGCACTGAAGTGCTACTGGGATGAAAGGATTTTCTGGTGACATCACTGTTGCCCGGAGGACATCCAGTTGGGGGCTCCTTTTATGTCCCTATGAAATTGCCCACCAAAGCGCTGCCCATTTATCTATCTACTCTCAGTCACCTGCTTTTGAACTGCTGGGTCAGCAGGAACTGAAGTGTGTGACAGGAGTTATGTGGAACCTTTCTTTAATTAAGCTTGAAAAGAGTACTTGTGCAACCTAGGCAGCACAGTGGTTAGACTGCAGTATTGCAGGCTAATACTGCTGCCTGCTAGCAGTTCAATTCTGACTGGCTCAAGGTTGACCCAGCCTTCAATCCTTCCTAGGTCTGTAACATAAGGACCCAGATTGTTGGGGGCAGTATGCTGACTCTGTAACTGCTTAGAGAGGACTGTAAAGTGCTATGAAGTGGTATATAAGTTTAAATGCAATTGCTATTGCTAGATGGCCTGACATAGCTGTATTTGGCTGATCAAAAAATCTAAGAAAGGTCAAATCTGGTTGCTATTTGTATGGAAGACCACCAGGAGATGCCAAGCCAATAGACAAATTGGGAAGAATATGACAGCAAAAAAACTACTTTATTTTTTAAAAAAACAACAACCAAGCTATGTTTATTACCATGAAGTCACTAAAACTCAACGTTTGGCTCAAATGAGTCTGGCTTATTGTTTTATCAGATTTATATAACTACCATGTCACAGAGAATAACTCTGGGCAGTGTACAATATAAAACAACAAATATATAAAAACGGTCACGATTAAAAATACAAAAGAGTCAATCTTAAAAATGCAAAACACTTGATCTAAGTGGTTCTGGCATCCTTTACCAAGTTTTTATATGCAAATATGATTTCTGACTTTTATTCATGTGTTTCGCATGAGTGGTCTCCAATCAAACATCTGACTAAAAAAAAAGAAACCCCTAAATCAATAGAGCTTTTGTAAGCTGTTGCTAATAGTTCTCAGAGAAGTAGTGTATTGATGCTGTCCACAGACGTGATATGAAAGACCTATTCAGCCTTCTAAAATATGGATTGTAAATATTATTTAAGGAGAAATACAGAACATAATAGTGTCATTTGTTCCATTGAATGGTTCTGAAATTCCCTCATCTTTTCACAATGTATAAGAAACATACACTTACTCAGTGTCTAAATTTAGCTTCGGCTCTTCTCAATCATTCAAGTTATGGTTTGATCTGGAGTTTGTGAGGATAAAAGAATGTACTTGTGACGTTTTTCAGAATGTACACCAATAGGCAAATTGAATAGCAAATTGTTATATACCTAGCCCTCAACGTATGACTAAAATTGAGCCCAAAATGTCTATTTCTAAGAGAGACAGTTGTTAAGTGAGTTTTGCCCCATTTCAAGACCTTTTTTTGCCACAGTTGTTAAGTGAATCACTGCCATTGTTAAATTAGTGTTCTGACCCCCCCCCACTCTCGTATACCAAGTTACTCCAACACAAAGTCTCTTCAAGATGTTTATTGACATACAGGTTCAACCTTGGCAGCAATCCAGCCTGCCAAGGTCAAGATAGCACTTTGGGCAGCAATCCAGCTACAGCAAACCCTTTGGCAGCAATCCAGCTACCAAGATCCAGATAACCACCTTGGCAGCACCCCAGCCTGCCGAGGTCCAAGGAACAGATTGGCAGCAATCCAGGTAAACACTTTGGCAGCAATCCAGTCTGCCAAGCTATGACACAGATCTGAGAGCGTCTCCAACTCTAATGATCAGTTGATTCCTGCAAAGGGTGTGTCCACAAGCAGCTCCTTTATAGTCTGGAGAGGAGTCTAATTATCAGCAGCTGAGAGCAATTACCTCCTGTAACTGCTCAATTGCTCCTTACGTCCGGTAATGAGCATCTAATAACTCACTGCTGATGTCTGACTCACTGTCCTGTGATTCCTCCTCACTGCTCCAAGGCATGACATCAGGAGCCCCCTTCCTTTGGCTTTCACCACTGCACCATGCCTCAGGCACCTCCTGGTGGCCAACCAGCCTCTCTGCGCCCTGCTCAGAGTCGGAACCCTGTCCAGGGTCCTCCACATCCTCCTGAGCCGACTCATAGGGACCCACGCTGTCTGAGTCTGGTGGCAACTCGAACGGCTCCTGCTGGGCCACAACAAATTAGTAACATGGTTGTTAAGTGAATCTGACTTCCCCAGTCACTTGTTTGTTTGCTTGCTTATCAGAAGATAGCAAAAGTTGATCACATGCATCTATCATAAATATGAGTCAGTTGTCAGTCTAGATCCCTGATATAGACTGAATTTTGATCACATGACCATGGGGATGCTGTAAGATCGTAAGTGTGAAAAACAGTCAAAAGTCACTTTTTTCAGTGCTGTTGAAACTTTGAATGGTCAGTGAAAGAATGGTTGTAAGTGGGGGAGTTATTATCCAGTTATATTACACCTTATTCGTGCATCAGGGCACTCTACATAATATAGTAAACATATGTTGGATGGGGTTAGAAGTATTCCTGTCTTAGAACAAGAACTTTTCAGCTGTGTTGTAAATGCTGCAAATTTTCTGAGCGCTGTGATGGGCTTGTTTTCCAAATCATCATTGGTTTAGCTTAAAAATGAAATCTCTCCAGAGTTGGCCAATAAAGCAGAAGATGCCATTTCCATTCTGGCCACTGTTTACTGGAACATAAGGGATGAAGTAGAAAAGAGCATTAGGTTTATAGCTACATGTTTACACCGAGAGAAATCACTGTGGATTGTGGTGCTTTGGAAAATAGATATTTTATAGACCAGCAATCCCCAACCTTTGTGGCCTGGCGTCCCGACTGGGGGAGGGGGGAAGAGGAGAACCTGTGTGTGAGTGGTGGGCCGACATGCAAATGCACATGTGTACACACATGCTTTCCTGCTTCTTGTGCAAGTCAAGATCCGTGTGTATGCATGCAAGCCCAATACTCATGCATCCCAGTTCTGAATAGGTTGGGGTTGGGGTTGGGGTTGGGGACCGCCGGTATAGACTGTTACAAGGTATGCCACTCTATATTATATAAAAGTTGCTGATAATGCTGATGATGTTTTAGAGTCTAAGAAATACAATAGTCAAGCATTAGATCAATTTTCTCTATCTTTTGAATGTTGCTGGCAGGTTGATAATGCAAATCTGTACACTATAGTAGAACATTAGGAAAAGAGACTCATGTCAATAACCATATCTTTACTCTTTTTTGCTTCATAGTGTTATAATGAATCTTTGCTGATTTATTTTATAGTTGTTGCTCGTTTTATTATAAAAATTTAATTATAAAAAGACATGATCCTCAGGTTAGGTAGGTAGCAGACCAAGGGCTTGCTTTGAATTTCCATTGTTCTTTGTTACAGAAGATTTGAAATGTTTCAGCTTTTATTTTATACAGAACATTCAGAGAGTTTTAAATGTTTATTCTATTCAAAACCAAGACTTTTTTTTTCAATTTCATCCACATTTGTAGAAAAGTACAGGGATGATCTTGAAGAAGACAGCTATGATTCTCACCAGTTCAAGGTTGACTTAGTTTTCCATCATCCAAGGGTGGTAAAATGAGGAACCAGATAATTGGGGGCAATATTCTGATTCTGTAAACAGCTATAAAGCAGTGTAAAGTGGTATATAAGTATACCACTTATATGGTAAGTGATAAAGCTCTATGAAGTGATATATACGTCTAAGTGTTATTGCTGTTAATCTTGGAAGAAAGGAGGATGTGAGGAAGAAACTCAAGATTAACCTTCCTTGATTCTCTTTAGTATAAAGCCATGATGGCGAACCTATGGCATGTGTGCCAGAGGTGGCACACAGTGCCCTCTCTGATGGCATGTGACTATTGCTCCAGTTCAGCTCTGCTGTGCATGTGTGCATGCCTCCTGCCAGCCAGCTGGTCTTCGGATCTCTGCCATGCATGCATGGGGGGAGGGGCATGGGGGGTTGCACATGCATGTGTGGGGTGGAGTGCATGCACAGGGGTGCATTGCATTTTGGGGGTTCGGGCACACACACGATTTGGGCACTCCATCTGGAAAAGGTTAGCCATCCCTGGTATAAAGTATGGGAAAGAAAATATAGATCGGACTTTCAAGACTGATGCTAATCCTACAATATAGGCCAGGTCAGGAAACAGCACTATAAAAACAAATGTAACTACATTTGTGGTTAGAATGCAGTACAGCAAGCTACTTCTGCTGACTGCTGGTTGCCAGCAGTTTGGCAAATCAAATCTCACCAGGCTCAAGGTGGACTCAGTCTTCCATCTTTCCGAGGTGGGTTATATTAGGACCTAGAATATCAAGGACAATAGGCTGAAACTGTAATCCACTTAGACAGGGCTGTAAAGAATTGTGAAGCAGTATATAAGTCTAAGCGCTATTTTATTGTTATTATAAATTATGATAACATAATCTGAATTTTCAAGGAATGTCTCTCTTAAATTCCTTCTTTGTAGTGCCAAGAATTCCCTCTTCAGATCCACATGTACAAAACTAGAATGTTACCATACACTGATCTTTGACTGAAATATACATTTGTCATTTGTTCTTGCTGTTCTTGTTTATTGTTTAAAAGACCCCTGGCCAGGTAACAGAATCATGTAGTCCACCACATCCCCATTCCCATTCCATGTTTACATCAAGAGTTTATGCCAGGTAAGATAGGTTCTTAGTTTTCTGTGTTCCCACAATACTGGCTGTGTGATAGCTGAGTTGTCACTCTCACGTCTCACTTGCCATGTATTTAAATTTGCAGTAAAATTACTCATTTTTGTAATCCAGCATTTCCATGGTATTTGCCTTCTCAAACCCTCTTGGGTCTTTTAAAGGAAGAGATAAATAGTTGTCATTTTAGCTAATCTAAACAGGAACCATGAGGATTGTATCTGATTGCCTATGATCAAAAAGATGCAACAACATGAATTTAGAACACAGAGAAGAAGAGAGGGGGGTGATTTATTTTAACTCTCTCGTATCTATAATGAAAAAGGGACCGGGTGACTCAGTGGCTAAGATGCTGAGCTTGTCAATCAGAAAGGTCAGCAATTCAATGGTTTGAATCCCTAGCGGAGTGAGCTCCCGTTACTTGTCCCAGCTTCTGCCAACCTAGCAATTCTAAAGCATGTAAAAAATGCAAGTAGAAAAATAGGGACCACCTTTGGTGGGAAGGTAATAGCATTCTGTGTGCCTTTGGCATTTAGTCATGCCACACACATGACCACAGAGATGCCTTCGGACAGCGCTGGCTCTTCGGCTTTGAAAAGGACATAAGCATCGCCCCCACAGAGTCGGAAACGACTAGCACATATATGTGAGGGGAACCTTTACCTTTTTGTATAATGAGGGGAGGAAAGGTTTGCTGTTCCAGTCGGTTTTTACTTCTCTAATTTTAACTTCTCTGATTCTCAAGGTCAGCCGGGAGATCAGATCCTCATGGATGATTTTCCATCTGCTTTTGAGGGATTGGGGAGAGGAATGGATAGAGCAGAGGTTCTTTCTATCTTCTTAATAAAAGTCAAGTTGGCAGACACATTTAGAAGTCTTTATTAGGAAGACCTTTGACTCACAATGCTGCCACTAAGGCCATCAGGAAATAGCTCAGAATAACCAACACTCTTTGGTCTCCTGTCTTTTTTAAGAAATGTCAATTCTCAAATGCATCTCCTTTGGTTTTCATTAGCACGCCCAGGGTTCCTTTATATTCCTTTCAGATTTACTATGGCATAAGCTTACTAAATTCAGCAGGACTTGCTACTTGATACACACACACACACACACACACACACACACACACACACACACACACAATCAAACTGAAGAAGCTGCACTATTGTTTAAACTGTTTCATCTAAATTAAATTTGCTATTCTTCTGTCAAAACATGAAATCTCATTGAATGCCATTAGAATAGTCTATTCCTCCCTCCTATTTTAATTTATACCTTTAATATCTTCCTTTCCTTTCCCTTCCCTTCCCTTCCTTTCTTTTCCTTTCCTTTCCTTTTCCTGCCTTTCCTTTCTTTTTCTTCATTTCCTTTCCTTTCCCTTTCCCTTTCCCTTTCCCTTTCCCTTTCCCTTTCCCTTTCCCTTTCCCTTTCCCTTTCCCTTTCCCTTTCCCTTTCCTTCCCTTCCCTTCCCCTTTCCTTCCCTTTTCCTTTCCCTTTCCCTTTCCTTCCCTTCCCTTCCCTTTCCCTTTCCTTCCCTTCCCTTCCCCTTCCCTTCCCTTCTCTTCCCTTCCCTTCCTTCCCTTTCATCTCCTCTCCTCTCTGTCCTTTTCTCTCTTCTTTCCAAGATTATTTTCATGACAATCATTAAAAATTGTCATCAGAAGTAAAAATTTAAGATTCAAATAACAGTAGCCTGGAGTAGATCACAGTACTATTATCTTTAGTGCTATAACTGAGGAAATCTTTTTTGTAATTGAAGAATATGATTTGGAAAATATAAAACACTCAATAAATTGCAGTCTTGTTTTCATTTTAGTGGTTGTTAAATAGAAACCCTGTATGGAACAAAAATCCAATTAAGTTTGTTGTTGGCCAAGATATAAAACTGCAAATAATATTTTGCTTCTCAGTCTTCCCTCTCCAATTATTCCTTTATCTTATTTAACTTGTATCAAATTTTACTTCTCCCTTTAAAAAAAACACCAAATGAAAATCCAGACCACCTTGTTCATATTTATTTTTTATTTGTTTTATTAAGTATGTATTTATTTAATACCCTGAGTCATCTAAATCTTTTAATAGGGAAATGCTATAGAGGTCTATTCTCAATATAATCCAGGTGACTGATATAGATTTATACCAGTCTTTTTAATTGTATCAGTACTGTACCAAATGTATTTAATGGTAACAATAACAACAAAATACATTGAGAAACTGCAGCTTCCTGCAATAACACCAGCAGAACTGCAAAAAACTGTGCTACTCAGAACATTGTACATTTTAAGAAGACACTTGGTTGATATTTAGGATGCTGGCAGCAACCCATATCAACCATCAGCTCCAGTCAATGATATTTGTGATACATTTTTAAATGTTCATGTTTCATGTTTAACGAATAAAAGAGATAATTCACAAAAACACAAGTAGTAGAACAAAGTCAAACTAGAGTCTTGGACTTTAAGAAAGCTAATTTCAATAAACTTAGAGAGAGCTTGGGAAAAATTCCATGGATGAGAATCCTCGAGGGGAAAACAACTCAAGAAGCTTGGGAAATTTTGAAAAATGAGATTAGAAAAGCCCAGTCTAACACAATACCAATGAAGAAGAAAAACAACAGCTCCCAAAAGAAACCAGCATGGCTGCATAAACAACTATCTGACAAACTGAAAGACAAAAAAAGTAAGTATAAAAAGTGGAAGGAGGGGGACATAACTAAGGCAGAATATCAGCAAATAGCCCGAGCCTGTAAAGATGAAGTGAGGAAAGCTAAGGCTCACAATGAAGAAAGGCTTGCCACAAAAGTAAAAATTAACAAAAAAAGCTTCTTCCAACATGTTAAAAACAAGAAAAAAGTTAAGGAAACAATTGGTCCATTGCTAGGAGAAAGTGGCAAGAAGGTGACAAGCAACAGGGAGAAAGCAGAACTATTTAACTCATGTTTTGCATCTGTCTTTACACAAAGGGATAAAACAGTCCAACCTATCAAAAGCAGCACCACAAAATTAGGAACACAAATTGAAATAGGGAAGAAAATGGTAAGTGAGCACCTGTCTACCCTAGATGAGTTCAAATCACCAGGACCGGATGGATTACACCCCAGAGTTCTGAAGGAACTAGCAGACGAGATCTCAGAACCACTGAATTATATCTTTCAGAGATCCTGGAACACCGGGGAACTACCAGAGGACTGGAAAAGAGCTGATGTGGTTCCCATCTTCAAAAAAGGGAAAAAATTAGATCCAGGAAACTACAGACCTATCAGCCTAACCTCAATACCAGGAAAGATTCTGGAAAAAATAATCAAGCAACGAATTTGCGAACACCTAGAAGCAAACAAAGTAATAGCCAAAAGCCAACATGGATTTGTCAAAAACAGATCATGCCAGACTAATCTTATTGCATTCTTTGATAATGTGACAAAATTAGTGGACCAGAGGAATGCCGTTGATATAGTTTACTTGGACTTCAGTAAGGCTTTTGATAAGGTAGACCATAACCTACTACTAGATAAAGTAGAAGACAGCATCACCACCAGATGGATTGGTAACTGGCTGACCAACCGCACTCAACGTGTAGTTCTCAATGGAACTGCATCTACATGGAGGGAAGTATGCAGTGGAGTACCCCAAGGCTCTGTTTTAGGCCCAGTACTCTTCAACATCTTCATCAATGATTTGGATGAGGGAATAAATGGGGAACTCATCAAATTTGCAGATGATACCAAGCTGGCAGGAATAGCCAACACTCCAGAAGATAGGCTTAAGATACAGAAGGATCTTGACAAACTTGAACATTGGGCACTATCTAATAAAATGAAATTCAATGGTGAAAAGAGTAAGGTTCTACATTTAGGCAACAAAAACGGAATGCACAGGTACAGTATAGGTGATACCTTACTCAGTAGTAGTAACTGTGAAAGGGATCTTGGAGTCCTAGTGGACAACCATTTAAATATGAGCCAGCAGTGTGCAGCAGCTGCCAAAAAAGCCAACACAGTTCTAGGCTGCATCAACAGAGGGATAGAATCAAGATCACGTGAAGTGTTAATACCACTTTATAATGCCTTGGTAAGGCCACACTTGGAATACTGCATTCAGTTCTGGTCGCCACGATGTAAAAAAGATGTGGAGACTCTAGAAAGAGTGCAGAGAAGAGCAACAAAGATGATTAGGGGACTGGAGACTAAAACATATGAAGAACGGTTGCAGGAACTGGGTATGTTTAGCTTAAGAGAAAGAAGGACTAGGGGAGACATGATAGCATTATTCCAATATCTCAGAGGTTGCCACAAAGAAGAGGGAGTCAAACTATTCTCCAAAGCACCTGAGGGTAGAACAAGAAGCAATGGGTGGAAACTAATCAAGGAGAGAAGCAACTTAGAACTGAGGAGAAATTTCCTGACAGTGAGAACAATTAATCAGTGGAACAGCTTGCCTCCAGAAGTTGTGAATGCCCCAACACTGGAAGTCTTTAAGAAGATGTTGGATAGCTATTTGTCTGAAACGGTATAGGGTTTCCTGCCTAGGCAGGGGGTTGGACTAGAAGACCTCCAAGGTCCCTTCCAACTCTACTATTGTATTGTATTGTATTGTAAAAATGTGAAGTTACAGCTGCCAATTCTTTAACTGATGTTGGCCTTCATTCACAATGAGTTCTTCCCAAGAGCATAGGATATTGTAATCCTCATCTTACAGCCATTCATTTGAAGATTGTTCAAAGTTACAACGGCACTGAAAAAAGTGACTTATAATCATTTTTCACATGACTGTTGCAGCATCCTCATGGTCATCTAATTAAAATTAAATGCTTGGCAACTGGTTTATATTTATGATGGTTGCAGGGTCCCAGGATCACATGATCATCTTTTTGTGACCTTTTGACAAGCATAGTCAATAGGAAACAAGATTCACTTAACAACTTTATTACTAACTTAACAATTGCAGTTACAATACAATAATACAATAGCAGAGTTGGAAGGGACCTTGGAGGTCTTCTAGTCCAAGCCCCTGCCTAGGCAGGAAATCCTATACCATTTCAGACAAATGGCTATCCAACATCTTCTTAAAGACTTCCAGTGTTGGGACATTCACAACTTCTGGAGGCAAGCTGTTCCACTGATTAATTGTTTAACTGTCAGGAAATTTCTCCTCAGTTCTCTCCTTGATTAGTTTCCACCCATTGCTTCTTGTTCTACCTTCAGGTGCCTTGGAGAAAAGTTTGACTCTCTGTTCTTTGTGCCTACCCTTGAGACATTGGAACACTGCTATCATGTCTCCCCTAGTCCTTCTTTTCATTAAATTAGACATACCCAGTTCCTGCAACCGTTTCTCATATGGTTTAGTCTCCAGTCCCCTAATCATCTTTGTTGCTCTTCTCTGCACTTTTTCTAGAGTCTCCACATGTTTTCTACACCATGGCGACCAAAACTGAATGCAGTATTCCAAGTGTGGCCTTACCAAGGCATTATAAAGTAGTATTGACACTTCACGTGATCTTGATTCTATCCCTCTGTTGATGTAGCCTAGAACTGTGTTGGCTTTTTGGGCAGCTGCTGCGTACTGCTGGCTCATATTTAAATGGTTGTCCACTAGGACTCCAAAATCCCTCTCACAGTTACTACTATTGAGCAAGGTACCATCTATACTGTACCTGTGCATTTCGCTTTTCTTCTCTAAATGTACAACCTTACTCTTTTCACTATTGAATTTCATTAGATAGTGCCCAATGTTCAAGTTTGTCAAGATCCTTCTGTATCTTAAGCCTATCTTCTGGAGTATTTTCTATTCCTACCAGCTTGGTGTCATCTGCAAATTTGATGAGTTCCCCATTTATTCCCTCACCCAAATCATTAATGAAGATGTTGAAGAGTACTGGGCCTAAAACAGAGCCTTGGGGTACTCCACTGCATACTTCCCTCCATGTAGATGCAGTTCCATTGAGGACTACATGTTGAGCGTGGTTGGTCAGCCAGTTATGAATCCATCTGGTGGTGATGCTAATCCATATTCTTCTACTTTATCTAGTAGTAGGTTATGGTCTACCTTATCAAATGCCTTACTGAAGTCCAAATAAACTATATCGACGGCATTCCTCTGGTCCACTAATTTTGTCACTTTGTCAAAGAATGCAATAAGATTAGTCTGGCATGATCTGTTTTTGACTAACCCATGTTGGCTATTACTTTGTTTACTTCTAGGTGTTCGCTAATTCATTGCTTGATTATCTTTTCCAGAATCTTTCCTGGTATTGAGGTCAGGCTGATAGGTCTGTGGTTTCCTGGATCTATTTGCCTGACCTCAATACCAGCAGTGATTCATTTAATAACTCTGTCAAGAAAAATTATAAAATGGAGCAAAACTCACTTAGCAGTTGTCTCACTTAGCAACAGGTTTTTGGGCTCCATTGTGGTAAATCAAGGATTACCTGTACATTGGCGTAATATAGGAGTGGATTAAAGCAGGGCGTCCTTTTGTAATTGGCAGATGGAACTTTTTTCCATGTGCAGATTTTCTAAGTACTGATCAAATATTTTTGATATAGCACCCATTGTACTGATAACCACTGGGACCACCAAGGACAGTTTATGACATAATCTTTAAATTTAAAATACTATTACCCTTCTCATCTTTTTCTACTTCCTTCTCTTATAGGTATCATTATTATGATGCATTACTTCTTTGTTTGTGTGTACGCTGAGATCTTATGCACCTGAGACAAATTCCTTGGGTGTCCAATCAGATTTGGCCAATAAAGTATTCTGCTCTGTACTCTAATTAGTCAACACAGAAATCTAAGAACACCATGAATGATGGCAAGTAGTGTGTAAAACATTAAAGAACGTAGGCAGGAAACAGGCTGGCCAGCTCTGCCATTTCAATTGATATAAATAAAGTGAAAAGAAATTCTAAATCTCCCTGAAAATAAGGTAGAAAAGCAGAACTTTCTTATGCAAAGGCAACCTTCAGTGTATCTTTCTTAGCTTTAAAATCTAATCTGCTGTATGAGATACTTAGCAGTAGACATTTGGCAATATACACACCATTCTGGAATATTAACATTGGAAGGGAAAAACAAGTGGTGTTTGTGACTCCACGCCTGTTGATTTTACCTTAGTGAACAATCTCACCTGTCTTTTGCCTGTTATCAAAAGGATATAGCTCTGGAAAGAGCTTAGCTCTCACAGTCCTTATTTCAGAAGCCTCTGAAATAGTGTGCTGAGAAAATGTGATTTCCTGATGCTGGAGGTGTACATCGTATAGTTTGCAACCACTTACCACTACTATACCAGACCTCATGCAGTGCTAACATTTTAGCCAAGAAATAAGGTGAGACAGCTTCAGCTGTCACGTAACAGAATTAAACCGGTAGTGAAGCAATAGCAACAAAGGAATAAAAATCATGCAAAAGGAGAAATGCTGCTTTTATGGAGACCACACTTTGGATGATTCACCATCTGCCATTAGGAGAGGCAAGGAAGCCAAGCCAAGCAAAGTAGGCAATTGTAATGTTGAAGAAATTTATGCACCATGCAATGCCCTTTTCAAAAAGTCTAATAAAACCTATGGTTACCTATGAATTGAATGCAGAACAGCTAATGCTGTTTAAGTCCAATGAAAAGATCAACTTCTGTTGACACATTTTATTTCAAAGGGTTGTATTCTTATTTCATTCAGAAACAGGAATCAAGCCACAAGACATAATATTTCTCAAAACCCAAATTATTTTAAAGATTATTTTCATCTCTAAGCATCTGCCCATTCTATAATATAAACTTTGGAGGATCTGTTTCTTGACTCTGGACAATTAAGGGAGGGAGGGAGACAGAGATCTTGATTCATCCAGGCCTTACTCTGAGGAATTCCCTATCAAAAAAGATTTGTTGGCACCCTCCAAGGCTGCTGTGTTTTCTCAGGGATTTTGCTGGAAAGTATTTAGGATATGAGGCATGGAAATCTTGCTGAAAGACATTTCGATTTCAATTTAAATGTGCAAGATTTGGAAGTGGAGCTCAAGTATCCTCAGTGGCTTGGAGCACCTTCTACTATTTTGTTCTGCCTCATTTCCTTTTTACTGGGAAATCTGCAGAGAATCTGGCTGTACTTAATAACAGATCATCACAACTTTCATGCTAGATTTCTGTAAAAGCCCTATTGAAGAGCCCATCTTTGGAAGCAGTTCCCAAACTTCACCTAATACAGAATTCCGCCTCAGTTCTGAATGGACCTCTTATCTGTTACTGAGCCCACTTCAAGAGAAGCATGTAAAGAGCTTCAAAAACCATATTGCTTTGATGAAACTCCAAAGGAAGCACCCAAGGAAGGCTACCAAAACAAAACAAAAGCAAAGTTTTTTTTTTGTGTCTTCTAAAAAGCAGAGCTGCTGTGCTGTTTCGCTTCAGTCAAGTGAAGAAGTTTCTGAGCATATCCAGCACATCTCCAGAAACCATGCTTCTTTGAAGTGAAGCCACTAGGTGAGGTGAACTATCCCATCTTGATGTTCCATGAGATGGAGGATATTAGCTGAACCGCCTGAAGCCAAATTATCAACTACTCACCACACTCTTACTAACAGTGATGACTACTAACCTTGGCTGCTAATTGTTTTTTCTTAAAAATTGTGATTGTGCATCTCATGTGTATGAGGCAGAAAGAGGTAGACAGAAAAATAGTATAGATATCCTTTCTTCTGAGGGGAAAAAAAAAGATACGTATTCTACAACTTTGCAAAACTCGAAAGGTTCCTCTTATGTTTTGACATTGATGAGGCTTGTCTTACATGACACAGTATACCCTGAAGCACATGGCTTGTATCCCAATGAAGGAAATACTTTTTGTGAAGTAGCACTCAGCAGTTGCTCTTGACAGCAGAGCATCTGGGCTAGATTGAAGAGCGGATGGGGAGGCCACAAAGGACGTTCAAGTTATTCTTTTTATCTAAAATGGACTAGGATTCTAACTGACTGCCCCCTAGAGGTGAAAGAGCAAAGGTGCCCGTTAGGATTTTTGCTGACATTCCTATGGAAACCTAGCAGTCGTGTTTGTCTGACATCCCACTCACAGGTGTAACACTCTTGTCCAAACTTAGCCCAACTAATCAAGAATTATTTACTAGATTATTATTTGTATGCTATCCTTTCTCCCAAAGGAGACTCCAGAGTGGTGAATTATTATGAAGAGAAGTCATAATAAAAGCAAACTATTGAAAAGCAACATTAAAAACAACAGCAGGGGGAACAATACAAATTGGAGGATTCTGTTATATTAAACCATTTTCAGAACTAAAAGGAATTAATGTGCCAATGATTTGATGGTAGTTTAATCATTGGATAGTTTTACTCTGTAAATGTTAGGCAAATTGGGCCCAGATATATTTCCCCTAGGGAAGAGTGCTACTACCCCGTTCCTGGAATTACTATACTTTGACCACAGGAGGAACCAAAGCACAATCCCAATTGATCTTCATGTTTATTTGGATTCATTCCAATTTGCTTTCAGTTCTCAGGAAGGAATAGAAATATATTTGATGGCTGTAGTTGCAACCCAATTCCTTTTATTGGTCTGAGGAGCAACATAAACATAATGTCATTCTGAGCTACAGCTCAGTAAAGCTTAGATGCTATTGAAAAAAACAGGTTTGAGTTCATGTATCTTATTTGTATGAGAGGCAAAACGCATTTGAATTAAGGGATAGATTACTTATCTCTCATCCAAAGATGGAACACATAGATTCAAATGAAGTATAATAATATGCATAACATTTAGTTAGCTCTATAATTAAGCTGGTCAAGGGATCACAGATTGATTGATTGATTGATTGATTCATTCATTCATTCATTCATTCATTCATTTATCTCAAGGTATACTGTATGACTTCTAATCTGTTGCCCTCAAGGACTTCATTGTCCACAGCATTGCTTGGTTCATCATCATCTCAAAATCTGAACCTGCATATTCTGACAGGATTTGATCCCGTACCAACTGAAGATGGGAGGGTAGAACATGCCACTAGCTGAGACAAAGTGACACTGAATCACGATGTCTTTTCTCTTCTGTTTTTGAATTACAAATTGTGACTATCTGCTGCCCAAAGCAAATGCAGACTAACGTGAATGCTTGAGCTAATTTGAGGTTTGTGGAATCTTAGTTCTGATTAATGAGTAAATCAACAGAAGGGAACAGCTTCAAAGCCCTGTTGAGTTATAGTTAGTATGCTTAGGGTGGTTTGGGAGAATACCCATTGTTTGGCTCAAACTGACTCTGTTTTCAGGCTTTAACTATAGGGTGGAAATAGTTTTTAATTGCTCAGGGTACAACACCATTATTTCTCATGGGCAAGATATATATATTTGTGCTGATAAAATAAAGGGAGACTAGTATGGATCCATTTCAAGCTGTTTAGCTCTCATCAGCTAGCCATACCCTTACTGGGATTTGAACCTGGGATGTGTTACATATTAGGCAGACTTGCTAGCCACTACACCACCAGTTCTCCTCCTTTATCAGCTGAGCCAGGGAAATAAGTATGTGTTTGTGTTACAACCCCTGGTATGACCAAATATGGGAGGGAGCTCACTCCTCCCTCTTTCTGTCCTTTCGGCTCATCACAGAAAACCATCCAGGCAGAAACCCATATTACAATACAATACAATACAATACAATACAATACAATACAATACAATACAATAGTAGAGTTGGAAGGGACCTTGGAGGTCTTCTAGTCCAACCCCCTGCCTAGGCAGGAAACCCTATACCGTTTCAGACAAATAGCTATCCAACATCTTCTTAAAGACTTCCAGTGTTGGGGCATTCACAACTTCTGGAGGCAAGCTGTTCCACTGATTAATTGTTCTCACTGTCAGGAAATTTCTCCTCAGTTCTAAGTTGCTTCTCTCCTTGATTAGTTTCCACCCATTGCTTCTTGTTCTACCCTCAGGTGCTTTGGAGAATAGTTTGACTCCCTCTTCTTTGTGGCAACCTCTGAGATATTGGAATAATGCTATCATGTCTCCCCTAGTCCTTCTTTCTCTTAAGCTAAACATACCCAGTTCCTGCAACCGTTCTTCATATGTTTTAGTCTCCAGTCCCCTAATCATCTTTGTTGCTCTTCTCTGCACTCTTTCTAGAGTCTCCACATCTTTTTTACATCGTGGCGACCAGAACTGAATGCAGTATTCCAAGTGTGGCCTTACCAAGGCATTATAAAGTGGTATTAACACTTCACGTGATCTTGATTCTATCCCTCTGTTGATGCAGCCTAGAACTGTGTTGGCTTTTTTGGCAGCTGCTGCACACTGCTGGCTCATATTTAAATGGTTGTCCACTAGGACTCCAAGATCCCTTTCACAGTTACTACTACTGAGTAAGGTATCACCTATACTGTACCTGTGCATTCCGTTTTTGTTGCCTAAATGTAGAAATGGCAACATTAAAAATAACAATATGGGTTTCTGCCTGGATGGTTCTCTGTGATGAGCCGAAAGGACAGAAAGAGGGAGGAGTGAGCTCCCTCCCATATTTGGTCATACCAGGGGTTGTAACACAAACATATATATATATATATTTGTGTGTGTGTGTGTGTGTGTGTGTGTGTGTGTTGTAATTGTACTGATAAATAAATAAAGGGAGACAAGGATAGATCTATTTCGAGCTAATTAGCTCTCATCAGCTAGCCATACCCTTACTGGGATTAGAACCCGGGCTGTATATATCTTAGGCAGGAGTCTTAACCACTAAGCCACGGGTTCTCTTCCTTATCAGTTGAGCCAGGGAAATAGGTATGTATTTATGTTACAACCCCTGGTATGACTAAATATGGGAGGAAGGTCACTACTCCCTCTTTCTGTCCTTGGCTTATCACAAAGACCATGCAGGCAGAAAACCATATTTTTTTTATTTTTACTGTTGCCTTTTTATATTTGTGTTGTAATTGTACTGATAAATAAATAAAGGGAGACAAGGATAGATCTATTTCGAGCTAATTAGCTCTCATCAGCTAGCCATACCCTTACTGGGATTAGAACCCGGGCTGTATATATCTTAGGCAGGAGTCTTAACCACTAAGCCACGGGTTCTCTTCCTTATCAGTTGAGCCAGGGAAATAGGTATGTATTTATGTTACAACCCCTGGTATGACTAAATATGGGAGGAAGGTCACTACTCCCTCTTTCTGTCCTTGGCTTATCACAAAGACCATGCAGGCAGAAAACCATATTTTTTTTATTTTTACTGTTGCCTTTTTATATTTGTGTTGTAATTGTACTGATAAATAAATAAAGGGAGACAAGGATAGATCTATTTCGAGCTAATTAGCTCTCATCAGCTAGCCATACCCTTACTGGGATTAGAACCCGGGCTGTATATATCTTAGGCAGGAGTCTTAACCACTAAGCCACGGGTTCTCTTCCTTATCAGTTGAGCCAGGGAAATAGATATGTATTTATGTTACAACCCCTGGTATGACTAAATATGGGAGGAAGGTCACTACTCCCTCTTTCTGTCCTTGGCTTATCACAAAGACCATGCAGGCAGAAAACCATATTTTTTTTTTATTTTTACTGTTGCCTTTTTATATTTGTGTTGTAATTGTACTGATAAATAAATAAAGGGAGACAAGGATAGATCTATTTCGAGCTAATTAGCTCTCATCAGCTAGCCATATATATATATATATATATATATATATATATATATATATATATATATATATATATATATATATATATATATATATATATATATATATTGTTTGTTTTTGTAGATTTTCACGGGTTTTAAGCCCACAGCTTGAAGATGGCAGGTGAGATCCTGCCGAAACGTTGCAAAGACAATCTCAACCTTACACGGGAAAAGACCCGAATACAACAAAACCAGCATATATATATATATGTATGTTATATTTGTACTGATAAATAAATAAAGGGAGACTAGGATAGATCTATTTCGAGCTAATTAGCTCTCATCAGCTAGCCATACCCTTACTGGGATTTGAACCCGGGCTGTATATCTTAGGCAGGAGTTTTAGCCACTAAGCCACGGGCTCTGTTCCTTATCAGTTGAGCCAGGGAAATAGGTATGTATTTGTGTTACAACCCCTGGTATGACTAAATATGGGAGGAAGGTCACTACTCCCTCTTTCTGTCCTTCGGCTTATCACAAAGACCATGCAGGCAGAAAACCATATTTTTATTTTTAATGTTGTCTTTTTATATTTGTGTTATATTTGTACTGATAAATAAATAAAGGGAGACTAGGATAGATCTATTTCGAGCTAATATATATATATAGAATACTTGAACAAAATTCAGGAAGCTTTAATCTAAAACAGTATCATGCTATTGAGATGAAGATAATAGTGCCATTTTAAATGCATCATAAACTTAAAAAACAAGCAAACAAGGAGAAACCCCTTCTTCAAATTGGAGAAACACAGCATTCCAGAAATGTCCATTTATTTGCACAGTTGAGTTCTTCAGAGAAACGATTCAGCAGTCCTGCAGCGATACTCTGATATGGAGATCCATCTAAAAGAATGTAAATTCTTCAAAAGAAAAGTGATAATCGAATGCAGGCATTGTTCAGGTGTCGGTCTAGGATTTGAGAAAACAGAGAAAGAGACATTTCAAATTGCTTCGAAACTCATTTTGAGGCAAATAACAATCTGCATATCCTCTCTTGACAAAAGGTTGATGAATTGATCACTATCAATATATTTTTGAAATCCTGGAGAAAAGCTGTAAGATCTAACTAACAAAAATTAAATGAAAAATTGCTGATATATTTTTCCTGGCTCTAAAGCCAACAACTCTCTCTGGGACTGGATTTCATTGTTTCATCTAAGACTTGCCCAATAGTCTCCCCCCCCCCCCAATTAGATAGAAATCATTATTCTCTCTATCAGCAATTCCAGCAAACATAATGAATCCCAGAGAATTTTAACCCTCAAGGCTTGAAGCCGGCTGAAAAATGGGGAGGGGGGTAGATGCTCATCCATTAGCAGGGGGATCAGCTTGCATTCTTTTTGTTTCCTCTGTGTTATAAAAGTGGGTATTACATCTATGTGATAATTGAATCCTGCATGTCTTCTGGCAGTTCTTTTGCAGAAGCAGTATTTTAATTAGGGTCATGCACATGAAACCCCTCTTAAGGGAAGATGTAACACAGGCAGAAATGAATAATGTGGCAGCTTTTCCCAAAAATGGAATTGGAAGCTTTGTAAGGTGTGGCCATCGGTGCTAAGTACCCTGTTATCATGTGGGTGATCTAGGCCAAGTAGATCGTAAATTACATTTAAGCGGTAACATTCCTTTGTAACTAATTAGCCTGGGATTCAGTGGTGTCTCTTATAAAAGAATGGCATGAAAAAAAAGGGGGTGAGTTTGAAACTGCCCATTTTATGTGTAGCCCCTTCAAAATTCCATTAGCAACTGATTGCTGGAGATACTTTATTATTTACTCAGGGAGAGCGGGCAAGAGAAGATGCTTTATTCTCTTTTGATCAGAACAAAGGAATGTATTTGACTGTAGAACAATTATAAAATTATGATTATTTCATGGCTGCATGAACTGGTTCTTGTGTGGATGAGCTTCAGTAGGTTGCTGGGGAGGGTTTGTGGAGGTGAGGCAAAAGGAGAGGATCCTATTGATGAATTTAAATTGTGGAGTGTGGTTTGCCAACAGGGAAAAGGGTCACTTTCATTGACCTCACAAAAGTTGCTGGTACTTCAGTTAGAGGGGGAGAAATAGCACCAGTCTCTGGCTTTTGCAGCTGCTCAAAGTCAGGAGTTTGATGTTTTCGCTCTCATATTACGGGCTCAGTTCCTTGCAAATAACTATTGATTCTGTTAAAAATAAAGAGGGATCTGTTACCAGGAAGAGCCATCTGGTCCTTCTGTTCAGAGACGCCTTACCGGGTTTTTTTTTTCCCCATCTTCCTTGAGGAAGAATTTAAAATGTGCCATGTGCCAGAGATTAAGGAGCTTTGAAAAAAGAATCACAGTTTATTTTGTGTGCTTCAAATGGGAAAACACCCCATTCTCAGCACAGCAGGATTTTGGAAACCATCAGAATCAAAACTAAATAAAGGAGGCAGATGCAACCTGAGCTTTGCAGTTTTCAAGATGCGCTGTTCTTTAGATGATACCTTAGCTTGGGGGAAAGAATTTCGTTTTCTGGCTCACAAAGAGTGATAAGGGAGCTATACATTTTGCTGTCTTTCATCAAACTGGGTATGATCTTTTTTTAAAAAAAAATTGTTCCCTCCGCTCCCAAATGAATCAGGGAACATACTAGATACCATGCCAAAAGTTTCCCACAAATCCACTTGATCAGTGCTATATTTGCATTTCTTTTACTTGTCTTATTAATATCGGCAGTGGGAGGAGCAGCAGCAAGATTTGCATAAAAGGCTGTTGGATAGAAGGAGGAATTTTGTTAGAGTTAATCTTTTCCTGTGTTTCTCATGGTTACCGTAAAATGGCGTGCAAAAATCCAGGTAACACTAGATGGTAGCAGAGAATCATGATTTTCTGCCACCTATTGGTTATCTGCAGTTTTGCAGCTCACCTCTTTCCTTGCCGAGTATCAGGAGAATGAGGAAAAGGGGACAGGTACTTTCCAGACAGACATTGTTCTTCTCTAAGTTACATATTTATAGATTTGGAACTTTTAGGTAGATAATGTGCATTGGTTGGTGTGTGTGTGTGTGTGTGTGTGTGTTTGTTTCTAATAGATAAAGTAATGTTGCCTTAACAAATAAATTTCCAAGTGGAGCTTTTTAAAAGTTACTTATCTATTTATTTTCTCCTTCTTGATGTTCACAAGATTGGCAGGGAGGTAGAAATGCAAATATTTCATAGGACTGCAAGATTCTAGTAACTTTGTCAAGCTAACTTTGCTGATGTTCTTCAAAACTAACAATCCTTTCCATCATCCCAGGGCTTAGGAGATCTCTCTCTCTTGAACTTGCTTGCTTCTGACAATTCTTCAAGTGTGTATATTCCTCCTCCATATTTTTCTCGATACAAGCAGTATCTCCAGCCCTTACCATACAGAGCAACTCCAGCACCTGTTCCAGCATTGCTTTCCATTTTCTCTTTTGTATATTTTCAGCTCTAAGGCAGACATGCCTAAATACAGGTGTTTTCATTAGACATGGACCTTCTCGAGGTCCCCATGATAGCAAGCCTGGTTCTGGCATGTAGAAAAACAAAGCAAAGCCCCTTTAACCTTGAGACCATGAAGGCAATTCATCCAGCCAGAAAGCGATATAATTTGCAAAACCTCTTATTGAAAATTATAGAGGACTGTGGAGCTAACCTTGAAAATGGAATGCAAGAACATTTAGATAAACATCTACTTAGCCCTGAGAAAGAAAACGGGGTGAGCAACAAAATCAGTATAATTCCAATTTGATTTCTTTTCATACAAAAGGGAGCAAAGAGAAAGTCTCGAAGACTTTAGGGTTTCTGTTATTATATCCTATAGCAATGATGGCAAATGTTTTTCTGCTCAGGTGTCAACACATAATGCAATGCCCTCCCCCTGTGCATGCACTCACAACCACCATCACCACCCATGCATGCGTGCAGGCCTCACTGGAGTCTCCAGACTTCCAATTTGCCCATTGGGCTGTTTTTCGCCATCCACAGACTCCAGAGTTTTTCCTGAAGCCTGGGGAGGGCGAAAACGGCCTCCCCTCACCCTCCGGAAGGCCAAAAATTACTGCATGCAGGTGTGCTGGAGCTGACATAGGGCAATGCCTCGGGTACCCTCAGATATGGTTTGCCATCATGGTCCTATAGCTATAGAGTTCCAGTAGTCCTGGTGATGTCTGTTTCTTGATCTCAAAAGGCTGATAATTGCTCTTGTTCTTCCACTAACTTTCTGTCTGCCTGTCTGTCTGTAAAATATCTGTCTCTTTCTCCTAATACTCAGCTGAGCTGCAAAACTCCAGATAACCTTTAGGTGCCAGAAAATCATGTCTCTTTGCTACCATCTAGTGTTAACCTGGATTCTTGCACCCTATATTCTGGTGACCACAAAAAACACACGAATAAAACAAAACTTCTTCTGATGAATTGTCTAGGACAGTAATGGTGATGGTCATGCGGAAATGGCATGCTCATTGGGGCTGCACTCCAGAAAAACTGAACTTCTGGGTTGTAGTGCGCATGCATGCCCAATGATCAGCCAGTTGGTGTGCATGCACAGATTGGTTTTTGGCACTGATGTGCACGCAAAGGGATCACAGTGCGGAAAAGGCAAACTTCCGGGTTCTGGCACGCATGCACACCTGAAAATCAGCTGGCCGGCGTGCATGCGCACATTAGTTTTTGGCACTTCTGCCCACACAAAGGACATCTGTTCATCGTGTGCACATGCACACCAGAAACCCAGGGTGACAAACAGAGAAGGCCGTACATTCCAGGTGACATGGCTTCAGGTATGATTTTTGTGGCCGGTTTTTGGCCTGGACCGGCTCCTGCAGTGCTTTGCTGGACTAAACAGGGCCCGGGCACCTCTGTTTTTGGCCAGCAAGGTGCTTCAAGATTCTGTCCAGGCAAAAAATGAGCCATGTGGGGGCTGTGTGTGGGTCCCTGTGCCCCTTTTTGGCTGCCAGAGGCATCACAGGTTGTCCTTTGCTATTTCCAGGCTGACCCTATGGGCTAGATTTAAGCATGTTGAATTGACACCCCTGGGTTATATCATCCAGATTTTCCAGTGGTCTGGTTTTTTTTCCTGGGAGTGTTATGGTCAGCGTTCTCATCACTTTTGTGATGCTGTAATAAGAGACCCATCCCCAAATATTTCTGCCCTGGTTACTTTTTCCCCCATCTTCAATTGCTGAAAATTCATTCCCCCCCCCTTCAATATTCCTATAACCGTTTCAAGATCAGGATATTTCATAATATTTGTTTTCAGCTCTGCAAATGCAGATCAGATTAGTTAGTTCAATTATGAACATCCTAATGGGACAGGTATAAAAAGCTAGAATATTACGTAGTTCCAGGTCTGCTTTGTGGTTTCTAAATCAATTGCAATACAGCCCAACTTTTCTACTTAGAAATAAGCCTAATGACCTGATTTTCTACCTCCTCCCATGTCCTACATTGGACTCAAGTTTATCAAAACCTCCCTCTTGACTAAACCGAAAGAACAATGCCTGGGTAAAGAGCCAGATTTGAAGAATGTTTCAGAAGGTCAAGGCTGGATTGCTGTAGAAGGGTTTTCCAAAAGGTAAGGTCCATTAGAGATGTATCCTGGGTGTGGCTCTTTATGCATTCTGGACTTTTGAGTATTGACGTTTTGATTTTTTATAGGCTTATAAAGGTTTTTGTAGTTTTATTGCTTTTGTGAATTGCCCAGAGTTGTTTCCAAGATGGACGGTCATATCAATCTTTTAAAAGAATTAAATACATTATGTACCTCAGCTACTAAACTAAAAATACCCATGTAGTTGGCATATCTAGAAGCAATGATTTGAATAACATCAACCTAATGATGATTCTTAGCTGTTAATTACTAAAATTAACTAAAAGATTGCAAGTTGTTTTGGGATCTAATAGGCTGTTCATATGGCACCAGAGTATTTTTAAGTCATCTCCTCCAGTAATAACTCCAAAAGCTCCAAAAAGAATATCCTCCAATAACAACGTTGATTCCCCCCCCCCAATATATTTTATTCTAAGAATTTTTGTTCTAAAATGAAGGATTGCATGGATTTAACTTCAGGAGAGACCTGGGGACTCTGATGTCCTGTGATGTAGAACGCTAGAAGAAAGATTTGGAGTAATTAATCTCTAGGAAATATGAATTTGAGCACAATGCATCCCATCGCTACCTCAAAGAGAAATCTCAAATAAAGCTTCATTTCCCAGTTCTCTCTTCAAAAAAAAAATGAATAATAAGTTATTAGGCCTTCTGTCCTTTGTTTATTTTTAATTTTTCAATAAATTGATGCAACAAATCTCTAAACATTCAACATCAACATAAAAGATAGATTAGATTTATATACATATAGATGATACAGATATAAATATTTGTAGCTTCAGTGACATGGTGTACAAACTAGAAATTATTATTTTTTAATCCTTTTTTCCTGAATCCATAATTTTGAGAGACAGGAAAATCCAATCATCCTAAGGAGTTTAGAATCATGTCTGGAATAGCAAGGAATCCTAAAATTATAGAATAATATAATGGAAAGGGATTACCGGTATTTCAGCAACCAAATCTAACACTGCTTAATCACAAATCTAACTAAATATCCAAGATAGCTGGCTATTTAGCTTCTACTTCCAATGAACAGGAAATCAAACACCTCTCTGTTCTTACACTTAGGAAGGTTTATTTCCCTCTTTCCCCTTCAAACACAATCCATTTTCCTGTAGAACAAATACCATATTCCATGCCCTGCACTTAATATTTATTTATTTATCAAAATTATTTGCTGCCCATTTCAGAGTTTAAGGCAACTCTGCATCAAGATAACAGTCACGCATTACAAATATTTAAAAAAACTGATTAAAATTATACAAATTAAAACAAAAAAATATTATTAATGTAAATCAGATTTTGGATACTGGGTAACTTCCTTTCAGATACAAAGAGAAGTTTCATATCATGAATATGCATACATGTATACAAACCAGTGGTGAGATTCACTTACCTTCCCTACCAGTTCGCAAATGTGAGTGCACATGCTGAGTCTGCACATGTGCACCACCTTCTGTGGGTGTGCAGTGCTTGTGCATTATGTCGAGGTGGATGGGCGGAGCCCCTGCAGCCACCTTTACCGGTTCACCAGAACCGAAGAGAACCGGCTGAATGCTACCTCTGATACAAACCCTTACTTAGTGACTTATCCATACAGCCATTCTCATATTTTATTCTTAAGGCTAAGCTTTCCCAGTTCCTTTATAGGTAGTCCTTGACTTACAACAGTTGCTAGGGATGTAACCCTAGGCTTGGTTTGGCAATGTATAAAAGCCATGATTGTAACAAATATATCTGTTACTTTAAATGATAGAGAGATGTAATTGGCTTGTTATCTTAAGCAGCCATAAGAGGGAGCCAGAATGGCTGTTAGCTCTCTGTTTGTTAGAAGCTGATCGGCGTATTGTGAGGTACTGTGTTTTGCTGCTATTAGCTACTTTGTGTGCTAGACTGACTATTCGATAACTAACTGTCTGACTGAACCATGTATGACTTGGACTGTAAACTGGACTCTGAATACCTCTATATTTCCACATAGTAAACTACTATATTTTATACTATTCAGTGTCTCTGTATGCTGATTTGTGCGTGTTCGTCCATACCACTCTCATTACGCTTCTCTGCACACTCGCTCTCCTAATGGGGAGCTTACTTACTTAACAACAGTAACCATTTGAAGTTATAACAGCGCTGAAAAAAGTTATGATCGTTTTTCACATGACTGTTGCAGCATTCCCACAGTCATGTAATCAAAATGTGGATGATTGGCAATTGGTTTATCTTTATGATGATTCCAATATCCCAGGGTCGTGTGATCGCCTTTTGCTTCTGACAAGTAAAGTCACAGAGGAAGTCAGATTCACTTAATAAACATGTGACTAACTTAACAACTGTAGAGAATCACTTAAGAACGTTGGGAATAAAGATTGTAAAAGAGGTAAAACTTAAGAACTCTCTCACTTAGCAACATAAATTTTGGTCTCAATTGCGGTCTTATGTGGAGGACTACCCGTACTGTATTCTCATGTGATGTAGTCTGAAGTCTCCTGATCATTCTCTTTTCTGAACATGGTCCAGTTTCTCAGAACTTTTATTAAACTGTAGGGTTCAGAAATGCAGAAAGTGCATCTGTCTAATACAGTGTAACACAAAACAATGGCTTCCCATTGTTTTTATTAATTATTTATTGCAATATTATTATAGTCCAATTATAGCCTGGGGACTGAGTCAGATTTTAAAAATGTTCCAGAAGGTCAAGATCTTCAAGTAATCTAAAGAAAGCTTCCAACAACCAATTCAATGAAAAACACACAATTAATAAAGGACATATCCTGGGATGCCATAAACGAAGGAGACAAGCATAACTGTGGGATAGTAAGTTCCATTATGTGAGGTAGCCAATGAAAAGACCAATTTCCTGCCAATATAGCAGACCTACTCTAATTGTAATGACATGCGGAAATGATCTTGAGATACAGAGGGAAGAGCTGCAGCCTCAGCAGAGGTCAGATAAGAGGTAGGTTAGCCCACAGAAGGAGCACAGGTGTGGCAAGTATCTCAGAAGGGGCCCTCCCTAGTTAGTTGGTCTATAGAGGCAACAGGGGGGATTTGTAAGATTGTGTTAATATAAGCTTAAAATAGATTTACTTCACCTCGGCGTGCCAGGACTGTCTCACCAGGCTGACACTAATATATTTAAAATCCAAACAGAATATTTTTGGGTAAGGTGGTCCCTTTTGTTTGGAAACTATACTTCTATTGATACAGCCTAGAGTCGTGTTTGCCTTTTTTTAATATCCATCCTGCATTGTTCAGTGGTATCCAGTAAACAATCAATTATTATACCGATATATTTTTCATGGCTACTGTTAACAAGCTATATAACCTATATTCCATTTATTCCATCAGTGTTCTAAACCCTTCTCTTTAGGATTTGAAGAACTTTGCAAGTATCCCTGCTGAATTTCATTCTTTAATTTTCCAGTGTGTTTGTATAATTTTGAGTTTTATAGGATGCTAGATAGCCTATCAACTTTGCGTAATCTGCACATTTGATTGGTGTTTTATCATTTCCCCTCTTCTGAGACATTAATGAATTGGATAGGGTTTTGAATTGAACATTATGGCAGTCCACTTGGGGCTACGTGCCAACTGATAAGGAACCACTGAATTTTTAAGCCAGATCTTTGAGCCAGATTTGTATTGAGTTAATTGTCATGCCATCCATCCCATATTTAACCAGCTTAATAATTATACTCATTAGCCTTAATATATTCCACATTCATGCATGATCTGCACAAACAGAAGCTTTCTTGTAGTCATTTTGGCAGAGTGAAAACTATTCTGTTCTCTCAATTATCCATCTATCTGATCCTTAGCCCCTGTGCCTTTTCTGAATCCTTCCTTATTGTATCAAAGATTTTTAAGCAAACATTTTCCTTTTGTGGTGCAGTGGATCAGTAATATCCATTTCTTTTCTTCAGGAGTGTATACACTATATATGTACACCTCACAATCAGGAGGCTGTAAGTTCGACCCTAGGTAGTGGCAGATATTTCTCTCTTTGGGTACAATGAATAATTGTCTATTGCAAACTCCACATAGGCATCAGGAAGGGCATCTGGCCAGTAAATGCTCGAACTGTATTCAGTCGTCCCAACTCCACTCTTTGTTATTTCTTGACTCCTGCAACTTCAATCAGTTTAATGGGTTGACTTGTTGACTTTGAATGACAGGATCATTTTTAAAAAATGTATTGATATTATTTGTGACTTTGTTGATTTGTTGACTCCTGCAACTTTAATCAGTTTAATGGGTAATTCATAAATATTTACTTACTTATAAAGTCATATGGCTGCCCTTCTTAAACTAAACTCTGGGCAGGTCACAAATCTATTGCCATGAGGCTCAGTTCCTAGTAGCGTTGGTTCCTGAAGATGTTCATTCTCTACAAGTGTTTCTATCATCTGTTTGCAAAGGGTTTCAATATGATCTTTACATCTTCCTTAAACTTCTTTTGCCTGTGTTTATCTTCCATGATTACCCTTAAGCAACTGTACTTCAGTCATGTATTTTCCTATGAGTTTTTAATCATAAGATTCCTTTTTTTTTGTTATTTTCCTCTAATCCTGGACACTCTTGATCATATCTTTCCTTTTCCTTTCTTCTTTGACATTGAAAATTTGAGTTCAGTCATCATGACTCAATGGTTATCTAAGGTTTTCACCCTTGTCCTGTCTGTGATTATCACAATGGTTTGTTCTAAAACTCCCTTGAATCTTTTTCTTTTTGAGAACCTTTTTCCACTTTAGTTTTCACAACATCTTTTCAGTTTCCTCATACTCTCCCAGATTCTTTTTGGTGTACGTAATCTATCCCTTACTATTTGTCTTATAATCTGTGTAAAATGTAGCCTGCATATCAAGTGGATCATTTTTCTGTTTCTATAATCTGACTGATTCCATTATTCTTTGTTTAGTGTAGATTCTGTGTTTATGTTACTCGAAGCAGATTTGACCATGAACTAAACTCTGTTAATTTATCTCCTGCATTACCACATTTATCTGGTCCATGTTTTACTACATTTCCGAATTCCTCCATTTCTTCATTTCCATTACAACCATCCATTAGTAATAGTATATATTGTCTAGATTTTTTATTTAACACCTCTTGTAGTTTGTCATAGAATTCTTATAATAATACTTATTTTATTATGCTCCTAACAGTATTGGGTTACAGCTTAGCACATACTGTATTTTTCAGACTATAAGACACTCCGGAGTATAACTCCGCACCTTAGTTTTTGGGGAAGAAAATAGAGGGGAAAATCTGCCTCTGCCTACCAGGTATTCATTTGGCTAGCAAAATTACTTCTCTGGTTATGAGCGAGCTGGTTGTGAGTGAGCATGCATGCACAGGCCAAAAATGGGGCATGTGGAGGCCTAAAGTGTGATGTGCAGAGGCTGAAAATGTGATGCACGGATGTGGCGATCAGTGGCAATGTGTTCTGGGGAACCCAGCAGCCTTGAATGGGTCTCAAACCGAGCATTTGGGGCCTAAAAACATGAGGCACAGAGCCCAAAAACGCAAGCCATTGTCTGTGCCAATCTCTGCAGCCAGGAAGTGGATGTGCAGAGGCCGAAAATGGTCAAAGGATGGGAGCCAGTGGGTGGGCAGGGTTGCATTCAGAGTATAAGACACAGTCAAATATTCAGCCTCTTTAATTGGGGGGTGGAAATGTGTCTTATACGGTACCTTTTAAAAAAAATAATATCCCCCTTCCCTTCTGTCACAGGATCTCACATTTTATAATTGTATATTTCAAAGTAGCCATTTCTGATCTGCTTCACTTCACTTATACCTTAAGCATCCAATTTAATATGTATTTTCACTTTCACAATTTCAAGTTTCCTTTGTTCTGGTTTTTCATATTTCATGATCCCAATGTAGGTCTCTTGTAAAATGAAGTACTTTTCATGCATTATTGGACTATCCATGACTGAATTTCCTTATGGTTTTGGACTGGTCATATCACCTCCAGATCTATATATATATATAGCAATTTAATAAAAACATTGAACAAAGAAAAAGATAAAGGTTTCCCTGTCTAGTCATGTCTGGGTCTAGGGCCCACAGCTCATTTCCATTTCTTGGCCGAGGGAGCAAGCATTGTCCAAAGACATTTTCCTTGGTCATGTGGCCAGCATTATACACCAAAGTCTCATGGAATGCTGTTTCAATACAATATTCCATAAATATTGTAGTGAAATTTTTCTTACTGTCCTCATCAACTTCCAGAAGACTCTTAATGAGGAACTTAGTGAGTCTACCCTAAGTATGATCACAGCACAATCAAAGTTATTCTACTGCTATTAATGGAGGGAAAATGTGTTATATGTTTGTGTTGTATTCTCGGAGCGTCCACCAGCAGGTGGCGCTAGAGGAGGCCTGTCCACGCGCGCCCAGGATTGGTCGTTTCAAACAGGTTCCAGGGCGGCACGAGCGTCGAGCCCCTATTGGCTACCGGCTTGACAGCTGGAGAATATAAATAGCTGTCAACCGGCTTTCAGTTCAGTTCAGTTACTAAGTTGAATAAATCAGTTACTGTTACTGGTTGTCTGTCAGTTATTACCTGATATTTAATACTGGCGACGAGGACGGGCGGATCCAACCCAGCAAAACAAGTTACAATGACGACTTCATCGATGTTCGCCCCATTTCGTGTGGAGGCAGAAACCTGGGAGGCGTTTGTGGAAAGATTTGAATGTTTCCTCCTGGCACACGACTTAACAAGCCTTTCGCTGGAGAGGAAAAGAGGCATCTTTTTAAACTACTGTGGACCAGAGATGTTCGCAACCGCAAGAGCTCTCTCAGCTCCCACCCCTGTACACACGGTGCCTTGGGAAACGTTAATGGCAAAATTAAAAACACATTATGAACCAGCACCTTCACGTTTTGCAAGGCGACAAGATTTTCGCCACTGCATTCAAGGAGAGGGGCAATCCATAAGCCACTACGTGGCTGCGCTCCGTGCGGCTGCTATTCCTTGTGAATTTGCTGATTTGGACGAAGCCCTGTTGGAACAATTTATTTACGGTCTGAAAGACGTTAAATTACATCGCCGAATTCTATCCCGGTCAGACCTCACCTTGAAAATTGCCGTTGATGAGGCTCGCGCAGCGGAGATGGCCGAACAGTCAACCCCTGACCGTAGACGGTTGCCACAGCCGTTGCCAACGGGACAACAGTTTCCATCGCCTCAAGTAAACCATCAACAACTAGCCTCCTCTATACAATCAGAAATTGACTTAGCAATAGATCGTCTGCAATCATTAAATTTTAGAGACAGTCGCGCCTGCATGAGCTGCGGCGGCAAGCACGCACGCTCAACCTGCCGATTTAGGGCAGCTATTTGCCGGAAATGCGGGAAAAAAGGACACTTAGCAGCAATATGCCGCTCATCCGCCCCTGACAACCGGCCACAAAATCAAAATGCTGCCTACCGTTTTTCTGCACCTGCTCCACCAAATCGCCGCCTAAATTCTCTATCTCTGGGAGACATCCAAGAATATAACCCCGAATGGGTTGTCGACTCAGCATCCGCATCTGCAGGAGGTCGCGGTAAGATGCACCTGACTATCTTCCTCGAAGGCCGGCCTTGCTCTATGGAGCTAGATACAGGCTCAGCTCGCTCAATTATTTCTTGGCAAACATTATCATCTATTCTACCCCACTACAAAGTACAGCAACTCAGCCCTGCAAACTGCCGCCTGAAAGACTACCAGGGAAACTCCATCAAGCTCCTAGGCTGCGCTAAGCTACTAGTTACTTATGGCTCCTTCACAGGCCACCTACCATTATTAGTGGTACAGGATCCCCTGGCCTCTTTATTGGGGCTCGATTGGTTCAGTGCTCTGGGTTTGTCAATAACTGGCATCCATGCAACGCAATACTCTTCCTTACCTACTAACAATTTCACCTCACTAATTGCGGAATTCAAAGATGTTTTCTCACCATCATTAGGCTGCTACAAGGGCTCCCCAATATCTTTAAACCTCGACCCTTCAATAGCTCCCATCAGGCTTAAGGCCAGACGTCTACCATTCGCCTTAAAGGCGAAAGTAGACGCGGAAATTGACAAACTCCTGGAACAAGGAGTTCTACAACCAGTCGATTTTTCCCCTTGGGAAACTCCAATTGTTGTTCCCCTAAAATCTGACGGTTCTGTAAGAATATGCGCAGATTTTAAAACAACAATTAATAAAGCCCTCCAAGCACATCCCCACCCAGTACCGGTAGTCCAGCACGTACTACACACATTAGGACGAGGTAAGATATTCGCAAAATTAGATCTAGCCCAGGCCTATCAACAGCTACCTGTTGATGAAGCCACAGCACTGGCACAGACAATAGTCACCCACCGCGGGGCTTTTAAATGTCGTAGGCTGCAATTCGGCGTCAGTGTGGCCCCAGGAATATTCCAGGGATTGATGGAGCGGTTGCTCCATGGCATTCCTGGGGTCACACCCTATTTCGATGATGTGCTCATTGCAGCCAAAGACGCCCCCACGCTAATAAAATCCCTACGTGCGGTCCTCCAAAAATTCCGGGCTGCAGGCCTCCATCTTAAGGCATCAAAGTGTAAATTGGGAGTTCCTGCCGTCGAATTCCTAGGATTCCTAATAAATAAAGATGGAATCCACCCATCACCAAAAAAAGTGGAGGCAATCCTTTCCGCACCAACCCCAACCAATAAGGTTGAGTTGCAGGCTTTCCTAGGCCTCCTCAATTTTTATTCGTCGTTCATTCCACACAAAGCGTCGTTAGCAGAGCCCCTCCACCGACTTTTAGACACTTCAGCACCATGGCTCTGGACCAGCCGCGAGGCGCAGGCGCTCGCGGCTGTCAAAAAGGCTTTGACAGCTCCACCAGTGCTAGCGCAATACGACGAGAAATGGCCCCTGCAGCTAGCTTGCGACGCCTCTCCATTTGGAGTTGGCGCAGTGCTGAGCCACGTATATCCTGACGGCTCAGAGGCCCCCATAGCGTTCTACTCCCGCACCTTGTCCAAGCCTGAGCGTAATTATAGCCAGCTGGACAAGGAGGCGCTGGCCGCCGTTGCGGGAGTAAAACGTTTCCACCATTACCTGTATGGGCGGCCATTTACCCTCCTAACGGACCACAAACCACTTCTAGGCATTTTAGCTGGCGACCGCCCCACTCCAGAAATTTTATCTCCCCGCATGTCCCGTTGGGCGGAATTCTTATCAGCCTATAACTACACGCTGATCCATAAGCCAGGCATTACAATGGGAAATGCAGATGCTTTGAGCCGCTGCCCTTTACCGATTCCGGTATTGGACCCAGCTCCTACAGAAACAATCTGCCTTTTAGATGAATTGCAACTTCCACTGTCTGCATCAGACATAGCAATACATTCCAAAGCAGACCCCATCATCTCAAAAATAATTCATTTCGTCCGCAGTGGATGGCCTAATTCTGATATAGACCAGCCACTACTGCCATTCTATCGCCGCCGAACGGAACTGTCATCTCTCCAAGGCTGCCTGCTCTGGGGACACAGAATAGTAATCCCAAGCAAATTGCGCCAGGCACTGCTATCTCGTCTCCATGAGGGCCACCCTGGCATTGTCCGTATGAAATGCCTGGGGCGCAGTTACGTCTGGTGGCCCTCCATGGATGCAGACATTTCAGCGTGGGTACAGGAATGCCCTCAATGCCAGCAGGTCCGCCCCGCACCACCAGCAGCCCCATCCAGAGAATGGGAACAACCCAGATCGCCGTGGAGCAGACTCCACGTGGATTTTTTAGGACCAATAGAGGGAACCACCTTCTTCTTGGTAATTGACGCGTGGTCAAAATGGGTAGAAATGTTCCCTATGCATTCAACTACGTCTGCAGCCACTATAAAAATCTTAGACAACTTATTCACAACACATGGGTTACCTGACATCATAGTGTCAGATAACGGGCCCCAATTTACTTCACAAGAATTTCAGACATTTCTCCAACGCCAGGGCATTCGCCACGCTCCCGTGGCTCCATTCCACCCGGCGGCTAATGGAATGGCAGAGCGCGCGGTGCGCACTGCCAAGGAATCACTGGCACGCATGGCTCATTTGCCAATGCAGCAACGAGTAGCCACATTCTTAAGATGCCAGCATACCACCCCTTGCCCAATAACTGGCAAAGCCCCTTCCGAGTTGTTAATGGGAAGGAAACTCCGTACGACGTTAGACAGATTGCATCCATTTTACGCTACCCCTTCCTACCCATCCTCTCCCCCCCCTAGGGTTTTCATGGTAGGGGAAAGAGTGTTCGCTAAAAACTTTGCAGGGGATCCTAAATGGGTGCCTGGTGTTGTATCGGAGCTAACATGGCCCTGTTCCTATAGGGTCCTCCTTGGAGATGGTAGAGTGTGGAGGAGGCACATAGATCAGCTGAGGCGAAGAGACACCGGTGCAGCATTAAACAGCTCAAATGTTCCAAATGTTATTCCAAGTTCACAAAGACCTGACGACGACGCCCATCGGCCCAGATCTGAGCGAACAACTAGCTCCGGCGGCCAAATCAATGATCCGATACCGGCAAGCTATCTACCTGGTGAGTTGGGAGGAGTTCCACGGTTTGGCCCTTCATGGACACTTCCTCGAAGCGATCCTCCCTCTACGGCGGCGGTCACTCCACAGCTAAGAAGATCGCAGCGCGTGCGCAGAAGGCCAACCAGGTTCCAGGATTACGCATGCGCGGACAAGGGGGAAGGAGTGTTGTATTCTCGGAGCGTCCACCAGCAGGTGGCGCTAGAGGAGGCCTGTCCACGCGCGCCCAGGATTGGTCGTTTCAAACAGGTTCCAGGGCGGCACGAGCGTCGAGCCCCTATTGGCTACCGGCTTGACAGCTGGAGAATATAAATAGCTGTCAACCGGCTTTCAGTTCAGTTCAGTTACTAAGTTGAATAAATCAGTTACTGTTACTGGTTGTCTGTCAGTTATTACCTGATATTTAATAGTTTATATACAGGAGAATAAACACTTCCAAAGCTCAGTGGTATACATTAATAGCAAAATCCAGGATAGAATTAAAAAAAAGAAAATAAAATTTTGGACATGATAGGAAGAGAGTAAAAGTTGACTGATAACTGCCTCTCCATTACTGAAAGACCATACAGTCTCTCTTCTTCCAAAGAGAGTACTACTTTCCTAAAAATTTGCACACAAAATCTCTCTCAATGAGATGCCTATGTTGCATTAAAACTACCTGTTTAGAAAACCTTTAAAAAAACACACCATCACTTATGTCACTAAAATAGCTTAAATTCAAATGAGCATGGCAATATTCTAAGGTTTACTATGACAACATCAGCATACCAAAGAACAAAAAAAGATGCCAGATGAAAATTAAAGATATTTGCAGTATCAATGACTAGGAGCTGCCAAGAAAAGTAATATATTTTACAGATTTATCTGTATAGCTGACAGAATGTTTACATATGTTTTGATATGGTAAAAAGCTGTGACTGAACCACACTATAGTTTTGGATTAATTTTTTAAAGTAAAAAGAAAGAATGAGAGAGACTGTGCATAAGCATAATAATTGGTTTTCAGTGACAAATAGGAGAATAACAAAGGAAAATGGCTTGAAGTACATCTTCAAAGCTCTCCAGAAACATGAAAGCAATAGTGTACAGGTAGTCCTCGACTTACAACCACAAGGAAGCCCATAGTTTTACGTTGCTAAGTGAGACATTTGTTAAGTAGGTTTTGCCCCATTTTATGACATTTCTTGCCACATTTGTTAAGTGAATCATTGCAGTTGTTAAGTTAGTCACATAGTTATTAAGTAAATCTGGCTATTTCATTCACTTTCCTTGTCAAAAGGTCACAAAAGGGGATCACATGACCCCAGGACACTGTGACAGTTGTAAATATGAACCCTACTCCAGAGAGTCACCAAAAGTAAAGTCCAACCAAAGGTATGCACACCCAAACCAGTGTAAGGATTATTGTTATTAATGATTAAAATATCTGTGATCAAGTATTGTTCTTCTGTATGTATCATAGGAGTTGTTGTTTTTTTCAAATTCATTGCTGTTAGTTCTAGAAGTTTATATTAAAAAAATCAGTGGTGAGATGTACAACCAATTCTAATGTCCTTTGTGTCATTGCTCTACATGGGTCTACTCTTGAAGAGTATTAAGAAACTACAGTTGTTGCAGAGTGCAGCAGTGCATGCAGTTTTTTTTTTGGGGGGGGGGCAAGGAACATCAATGCTCCATGAGCTGGACAGGCTGCCGTTTTTTCTAGGTGCAATTCAAGATGGTAATCACTTTTAAAGCCATTCATGGTACGGGTCCAAGCTATTTGAGGGACCATCTCATCCCACTTGGTTGGGTCTACCCCAACCAGGCATGCTGCAGGCCCCTTGACCAGGGTATCCTGGGATCCAGGAGAAGAGCCTTCTCTGCCATTGTGTTGTCCTTTTGAACTTCTTGCCCCATGGACTGAGTTCAGCTCCAACCTTCCTGATCTTCCACAAGAACGTAAAGGCCTGGCTCTGCCAGTTGGCTGGGAGCTCCAATGGGAGAGGGATTTATATTAAGAGTGCCTTATAAATTAATAACAGATCCCACCTCCCTTCCTGCTCATCTTATTCCCTCCTTCCCCATTTTTTAGTTAGGGTTGAGTATTTGCAGTTTTTGCTGTATTGTATTTTTATTGTTGTATTGTTTTATTTTTTTAATATTGTTAGCTACCTAGGGCAGTGATCGGCAAGCTGCGGCTCGCGAGCCACACGCGGCTCTTTACACATTTTAATGCGGTTCTTCTGTGTGCCGGGCGCCCCCTCCCCTCCCTCCTCTCGAGCACTTCAAAACAAGCGCCCCTTTCCCTTTTTTCGACCCACAATGATTAGGGAGGATCCTGAAGTCGGGCGGGGACGAGAAGCGAGGAGGCAGAAAAAGAAACGGAGGCTAAGGAGCTTCCCCCCGCCCCCTCCCAGCAAAAATCTAACCGGGGAGCTGAGGAAATCAGGAAAACTAGTACTGACCGTGTCAGTATTGTTTGGAATGGAGCTGAGCACAAGAGAGTCTTTAGAATAGAACAGAGCTGGAAGGGACTTTGGAGGTTTTCTAATTCAGCCACCTGCTCAAGGAGAACCTATACCAGCTCAATAAATTGTGTATATATTGATGGTATTTTTTAAAAAAAGGCTTAGTCTGTAAAATGTTTCAAAAACTAAAGACAGCATGGCATAAATGAGTGGGATAAATAAATCAGCCCACTTTGTGAAATAAGTGGGAAACAGAATTAACACACAGCCTTGACCTTTTAGTTGTTTGGATGCCTGGAGTTTCTTGCCATGAGCCTTTCTATCCTATTTTAAGAAGAAATTACAATTGGAGTATGGCTGGCTGGGGAATTCTGGGAATTGGAGTCCACACCCCTTAAAGTTGTCAAGGTTGAGAAACAGGCTCACCTTCAGCTTTATGATTTTTAATTTGTGTGTGTGTGTGTGCCATTCCAGTCAGTCTTGATTACTTTATGATTGGGTATATGTGGAAATGAGTGAGTTAATTTGGTGGCCATGGGATTTGGTAACAAAGTTGTGGGAAGGGAACCTTAATCTGGGTGCGGTCAAAAGGCTTTCGAGGAAGTTGCAATCACAAATTGGTTTAGCATCCTTGGACAGTTCAGCATTACAAACGTTAAGTCATTTGGGATCCTTCCATGTTGCACGCTGGTTTTTGTTCACAACTTGACAGCTTTAAGACTTGCATGCTTCAATGCCAGAGTTCCTGAGCCAACATGACTGGAGGAAGAATTCTGGGAGTTGAAGTCCACAAGTCTTAAAGCTGTCAGGTTTGAAGACTCCTTGGGGTTTTTTTCCTAAAGGGTTAGGGATGCAAGGATCTTGTAACTTGACAGCTTTAAAACTTGCGTGCTTCAAATGCCAGAGTTTATTGAAACTAAAAACAGTGTACCATCCTATGTATTTTCGGTTTTAAAAATGTGGCTCTCAAAATAAATTTCAATCGTGGTTTTGGCGAGATTTGGCTCAGTTGAAAAAAAAGGTTGCCCACCACTGACCTAGGGTCACCCTGTTGAAAGATGGGTGGTACATATATACATACATACATACATACATACATACATACATACATACATACATACATACACACACAGACACTCACTCACTCACTCACTCACTCAAATTAATCAGAAAAGACACTAGATGAACCAAGCAAAAAAACAGACATTATTGATGGGCATTATTGTCCACTGCACATCTAATAGAACTAAGGATTCAAGAATGAATTTAAGACTAAGTTGCCAACTATGCAGTTAAACTCTATCCCTGCCTCCAAATAATGTTCATGTTCTTTTGCATTTTTTAAATTGTCCTGTAACTGGTGACATGTGCCAAATTCACTTGAATATGTGAAACATTGTGCTTATTTTCCAGTGTGATCACAATCTAGGAAAACTGCAGGGCCAGGTTTTGTGCATTACCTAAACAGATTTCTAAAATGTTATCTTATTTATTCCATCTCTCCGAGCCTAAAGTAATCAGTGGTAAGTCAACCAGAGAAGAACGGACCTGGCTTAGTCAATAAATGTGTGTGTTTGAACAATACTTTGTGAGCCAGCTCTCCTTCAATTAAACCCACATTCTCTCAGTTGTACTATAACAATACAGCATTGTTCAAGACCACCAAGGGCTTATTAAACAAGTCTCTCTTTGCAATTGCATTATTTAATAATTCATTTAGGAGAGATTTTTCCACACATCAAGACCACCATCCAGTGCAGTTTTATAAATCCTTAAGCTCATGGTTTGCAATGGGTTTAAAGATAATTATAATTGCATTGTATTATTACCCAGCTGGCCAATCTGGTGTTCTACAGTTCCTGAACCATCCAAAAGTTGCTTCCCTCCAATCTTCCTTTTCTAAATTCATAGCTGCACTCAAGTCCATTTAAAATGGAAGAAAGGAGGAACACGTTAAAGAGTAATAAAAACAATGTGCTGTGTTTCTGTGTTTTTTTATAATGAAATAGTAAACATGAAGCTGAAATGCTCCATCTGTTAATAAATATTATGTTTGGAAAGCACTACAGTTATTAGCATGCAATAAAAAAAAAAGGAGGCATCAGTGCAGACTGGCAAATTTAACATCGTAATGTGCTACTATTTGCCAACTGGATTTGTTCGGTTATTGTTCAGACCTGCTGCTGTAGTTGCCCTTACTACCTTTGCTTTCTGATTGTAAATAATCAATCTTAAAGTTCTCTCCTGTTGACTATAACATAATGTCAACTTGTATTTATTGCACAAGGTGACCAGAGAAAAAGACACTTGCTGGGAAAGTGTTGTATGATCAAAAACATCACTGCTAAATTTTGATATATGATTGCAGTATAGGAGAAGGACAATCCATTTCTGCTTGGCACTTCCTTTTTATTATTTCGTTAATACGATGGTGATAGAAGTTTGGCATGTGATAATGTACATTAACAGTTTGGCTGTTAAATATAGCTGATGGAGATAGGAATAAAGATTTTTTTTGTTTATTTTTGGCTAAAAAAAACAACCCCTAAGTGATTTTACATATGAACCCAATGCATAAACTAATACTTAATTATCATTTTAAAGTACTTTTATTCCATTGCTGCAATGTTTTTCATTATTTTTCAAAAAAAATGAATATTAGGAATAGAGTCTGCAGAAATATGTGTATATTTAAGGTGGAAAATACAAAAATGCATTATATCTGGGGAAAATGGAAAATCTGTATAGATCAAAACCAGTCTGTGTGTGTGTATCTGTGTACAGAGGGAAACCGAGAGAAATGTGCATTAAGGTGGATAGAAATATCACTATCAATTTTTAAAATACGTCTTAAATTTGGTGACCCAATGTAGGCAGTTTTGCAAAAAAGAAGAAACTGAGAGATGCCTGAACTGACATATAGACCAATCCCTAGACCTAAATTAAAAGAATTGAAAGCAAAGATTGATATTTTATCCACAATATTGTGCTTCCTTCCAAATGACCCATATTAACTTATCTTCTGTTTTCAGGATATCAGCCTTGAAACCTTTCCACTTTCTTTTTCAACTCTTCCAAGAGCCTTTCCTCCCCAACCCTAACCCCTCCCTAGCAGGACATTAGACAACTAACCTACAGCTATGCATTTTATGAACTTATTTTGTTGCTGCTGCTAGAAAAACCTCATGAAACGGCAGTGCTAATATCAGGATCAGCTTTGCAGAGCTGAGCAGATGGCAGTTTTGCTGAACCGCTTGCTTTTCATCTTCCCCCATTTTATATGGAATCCCTTATTCCTGGCACCGAAGGGCCTTAAGCTTCCTCGAAACCTATTACGGAAGGGATGGTGGAAAACAGATAGCAAGGGGCAAAACGCTATTAATCTACTCCCTTTCGCTTGTCTCGCTTCTTTCTTACTGCAAGTTGCTTTTAAGCTGTACTTGTTGCTTTTACCATCTCATAAAATGTGTCCCTAAATCTCTTTCTGAGATAGATAAAAAGGTGGAATAGTATTTCAACCCTTGAATAAATGCTGGTGTCCAAAATAGATTGGATTTTTCCTCTCTCTCTCTGGTTGCATGGTTTTCCATATTTATGCCTTTCTTTATTTCCTCTTCTTCGGAGGGTAGACTTCCTGCTGTTTTACAGAGCTCTCTTGTAACAGCCAGGAAATCAAAATAATATACAATCCAATAGCTGAAAGGAATCAAAACCTAAAGAAATGTAAATCTTTTCTGTGATTCCAAGTCACATTACCTACTTCTAAACACATCTGCCTATCTCAGTGACTTGGTTTACATAGGATAAATACCTTAGTGAGCTGGGCTGAGCCGGTTGCATCACAAATTCCATCTCTTAGAACCCTCTGAAACTTCAAACCCTATCCCTTCTCATGCCCTGGAGTAATGACTTTGTAGTTTTTGTCACCATCACTTAATTTGCAATGGGAAGCTCACAGGACATCTTACCCCCAACCTCCATTGTGTGAGAAAGATAGGATCATCCCCTGCTGTCTTTCTGGTGGATAAAAAGCTATGTTAGATAGAAATACCATCTAAGCACTGTCACATATAGTCATAGCTACATAGCATCATGGCATGTAACTAAAGATGTCAGCCCTCCTAGGAAACAAAATAATATCGCAAAAATTGAAGAAAAATAAAAGTTCATTTTAAAAAGTAAGTAATAAAAAAAAGTCACTTCTTAATTTTAAATCTTGAAAATTGTAAATAGGCATTGATGCAGGTGCTCGATGTAGAGCCATCCAATTTACAGCATATAACAGCTACTAAAAATATATATTTTTAAAAAATCCGGAGAACTACAGAATGGCACTGATCTGTTATAATTCTTCCAGATTCCATAGAATTTCCTGCACGAATATCTATCTATCTATCTATCTATCTATCTATCTATCTATCTATCTATCATCTATCTATCTATCTATCTATCTATCTATCTACCTACCTACCCACCCACCCACCCATCCATCCATCCATCCATCCATCCATTCATCTATCATCTAGCTAGCTAGCTATCATCTATCTATCAATCTTTCATCTATCATCTATCTATCTATCTATCTATCTATCTATCTATCTATCTATCTATCTATCTATCATCTATCTATCTATTTATCTATCATCTATCTATTTATCTATCTATCATCTATCTATCTATCTATCTATCTATCTATCTATCATCTATCTATTTATCTATCTATCATCTATCTATCAACTATCTGTCATCTATCTATATCTATCTATCATCTATCTATCTATCATCTATCTATCTATCTATCTATCTATCTATCTATCTATCTATCCATCCATCCATCCATTCATCTATCATCTAGCTAGCTAGCTAGCTAGCTAGCTATCATCTATCTATCAATCTATCATCTATCATCTATCATCTATCATCTATCATCTATCATCTATCATCTATCATCTATCATCTATCATCTATCTATCTATCTATCTATCTATCTATCATCTATCTATCTATCTATCATCTATCATCTATCATCTATCATCTATCTATCTATCTATCTATCATCTATCTATCTATCATCTATCATCTATCTATCATCTATCGATCTATCGATCTATCGATCTATTGATCTATCATCTATCTATCTATTTATCTATCTATCATCTATCTATCATCTATCTATATCTATCTATCATCTATCTATCTATCATCTATCTATCTATCTATCTATCTATCTATCTATCTATCTATCTATCTATCTATCTATATCTATCTACTTTATTTCAAGAGATTTAAAGGAAAAGAAGTATCATGTGTAGCCTAAACTATGCATTCAAGACATTGTAATCACTGAACTTTTTCATAGTTACTATAACATTGGATTTAAGTGCTCAGAAAAAAAGAAATTAAAACATAATACAGATTTTGCTAGATCTGATTTTTGGGAGTAATTTTAGTAGTTATAGAAAAGCTGGTACAGGTAGTCTTCGATTTACAACATTTCATTTAGTGACCTTTCAAAGTAAAAATAGCACTGGAAAAATGTGGCTTATGACCATTTTCACACTTATGACTATTTCAGCATCCTCGTGATCATGTGATCAAAATTCAGATGCTTGGCAACTGGTTCATATTTATGACAGCTGTAGTGTTCCAGGGTTATGTGATCACCTTTTGCAACCTTCTCACAAGCAAAGTCAATGGGGAAGCCAGATTCACTTCACAACTGGATTATTAACTTAACAACTGCAATGATTCACTTAACAACTGTGGCTAAAGCTCTTTCTCAACTCTAGTCCTTCAGCAACACTAATTCATTGATTACATCTCTCTGCACAAACACTAATGACCACTAGGCAGTGCCCAAGGGATACCAAGAATTTACTTTTTGGTGCCACCTAGTGGTCAATATGTCAAACAGTATTTTATTGTTATCAAGAAATTATTTTTAAAAGCCAATTAGGTGGCAGTACAAGAGAAAAGAAAAGAAAAATGCAATGGGTGGAGTAAACAGCATTGCACATATCAATTAGAGGAAGTTTTCGATGTGCTGCAATTTGTTCTGAGGTATCCATCAATCACTTAGAATGTCACAAAGCTCCACCAACACCAGAATAGCACAGACCAGAAGTACATTGATCCTAGGCCACGCTGGAATACCAAGACCATTTTTGGGGCACTGTTATCTCACAATACATTTTCAATGGCTCACTAAACCATTTTGTCAAAGAGGTAGAAAGGCAGCCAGGAGAAATAAAATGTTTAATAGTCATTATGCTAGCACAGCCAGATAACGAATGCTGCAGAATCATAGTCCACTGCCTTAGCTCTCTTGAATTATTCAAATGCACACCGAGTTAAGGAAGGCTAAAGCATGATGGGCTAACCTCCAAATGTTCAGCCTTAAAGAGGCTTTATGGTCAGCTTTCAATGATTTTGATATTTGGCTTATTCTCTAGCCTGGAATTGTTTTCTTTATTTATCTTGATGGTAAATTATTGAAATAAATTGAAAGAGTAAATTAAAATTAAAAACACGGTAGAGTTATTTGGGAATCTGATATGCTTACACCATAAGGCATTCTCTTCTCACTGCTAAGTGCTTATCATCCCTGATCACTTTCTTCAAATATCTTCATTCAAAACTACATCTGAAGAATTGCCAGCTCCTTGGAAGAGACCAGTTAATTGTCACCCTCTTAGATGGTTGAAAGGAATCTTTAAAGAAAAAGAATTCAATATACTCACTACTGACCCACAGCCAATCAGTAGTATAGTACTCTATAGGGAAAGATAAGAGGTGTCGAACAGTCTTATGACATTATGACACAAAATCCATGCATTTTTGTATGTGTTACATCTATATCCAGGACCCAAAACACAATGCGGCAACAATATTTATTCTGATGGAAAGCAGGAAAAACATGCTGTTGTCTGAACAGATCCTTTCAAGCCGTAGCTGCCACCGTGCCTAATTCTATTTCAGTTTGCCTTCATTTAATGCCTTTCAAAATAAGTGAGACTTTTGATTGTTCATTTAAGAAGCACCATTGAAGCAACCCCAGATACGTTACAGGTAGTACTTAGTTGGTGCCAAATATACAAATAGCCCTCAGCTGACATCCATAATGGAACCCAGATTTTCTGTTGTTAAGCAACACTGTTGAGTTGTGCCCCCTTTTATGACCTGTTTTGCCCCAGTTGTTAGGTGAATCAATGCAATTGTTAAGTGAAACATGTGATTGTTAAGTGGATCTGGCTTCTCCCATTGACTTCACTTGTTGGAAGCTGGTTGGGAAAGTTACACTTGGTGATCTCAGGATAGTCCCAGGACAGTGCCACGGTCATAAGTCGAGTTTCCAGTGATGTTGTAACTTAGAGCAGTCACTAAACAAATGGTTGTAAGTGGAGGATTATCTGTACTACAGTAATAGCAATAGCACTTAGACTTATACACCGCTTCACAGTGCTTTATAGTCCTCGCTAAGTGGTTTACAGGGTCAGCATATTGCCCCCAACAATATGGGTCCTCATTTTACTGACCCAATAATCTGGCTCTTCATTTTATTGACCTCAGAAGGATGGAAGACTGAGTCAACCTTGAGCTGGTGAGAATCGAACTTCCAAAGTGCTGGCAGCCGGCAGTCAGCAGAAGTAGCCTGTAGTAATGCATTCTAACCAGTGCACCATCACAGCTCTAGTAGTAAATATTAGTATGTTTTGAGCATCCAATGCATTGTGTGGCTATGAACTTGTCATTGCTTACCACTGCCAATGCTGCCAATTTTGTTTCATGATTATCCGGAAACCCTAAATGGTGCTGAGATGGATTACTATATCAGATATATCAGCATTTCCCATTAATCATTAATATGCATCAATTTCAGCTCCCAGAATGGGGAGTTGTTGAGAAACCTAAGATAGACCATCAATATATGTGTGAACTGTTTCCCAGTTTAAAAAGCATAAAAATCTAATAAAAAGCCATTTTAAACATTGGTAGTAATGCACCAATGGCATCAAGGAACCTGATCTACCACCACTAAGCAGTGAGACAAGTTTGGCAGAAATCCCTGTCAAGTAATTTGCCTTTAAGAGGGCTTTTGGGTGTGCATTATTATTTCTTCTTTGTCAGAATGCTGATGGCATTTAGATCATTGTTTTAGAGTATTATTTTCAGAGCTTTAATTTGGGACCCTAATTTGTCTTCCATTAAAAAAATGAATAATTGTTTGCTAAGCTGATGAGTACTTTAAACCTATAGTTAAGAAACTGGTTTGCTTTTTTTTTTCCTGCCTTTTCAATTCATGACGTACTTTAATTATATTTTATTATTTGTGATTATTGGATTATGTCTGAATGCTGTCCTGAGATCACTTTCTCCTATAAAGGGACCTAAAAGACCTCTTCAATAAATAAAAATGCCGGAGTGTGACATAACTGCTAATTATTAATATTGCTTTTGTATGTTGGCATTTTTGAAATCTCTCCAGAGTCTTTGACTTGATTTTTTTAAAAAATAAATATTTTAATTAAAGTTCTTTTAATTTATTTGTTGGTTTTTTTATATTTTTAAATAAAATGAAGCTTTATTCATATTATTTTTCCCTTGAATTGCTGATAAGGGCTGCTTTTATATCTTCGGCCAAATACTTTGGCCACCTAATAAGAAGGAAGGAATCATTGGAGAAGAGCCTAATGCTGGGAAAGGCTGAGGGCAAAATAAGAATGAGGTGGCTGGATGGACTCAGTGAGGCAATAGGCGTCAGCTTAAATGGACTCCGAGGGATGGTAGAGGACAGGATTATTCCTGTCCTCTACCTGGAGGAATATTGTCCATAGGGTCACAACAGGTCAAACATGACTTCACAACTAACAACAACAACATATATCATAGATGATAGATAGATAGATAGATAGATAGATAGATAGATAGATAGATGATAGATAGATAGATAGATGATAGATAGATGATAGATAGATGATAGATAGATAGATAGATAGATAGATAGATAGATAGATAGATAGATAGATAGATAGATAAATGGATGGATGGATGGATGGATGGATGGATGGATGGATGGATGGATGGATGGTAGATGGTAGATGGTAGATGATAGATAGATAGATAGATAGATAGATAGATAGATAGATAGATAGATAGATGATAGATAGATAGATAGATGATATATAGATAGATAGATAGATAGATAGATAGATAGATAGATAGATAGATAGATAGATAGATAGATAGGTTTCACGTTCATTTGGTCCATAGAAAGTTCACTTTTGAGACAATAGCCTCTTTGTGTGTTGCCAACAAAATATCATACAATAAAATTTCTCAATTTATCATGCCAGTAGGTACTGTCCCCATTCTTATATACTGCAGTGGCAAGGTTGACACTGGAGAAGATATAATAATATTTTTTTTAAAAAAAAAACATATCATTTCTGAATGAAAGACCTACAGAAGATTAACTGGAACAGCAAAGGAACCTATGCTAGTTCTAGGAAATTCAACTGGAAGCAAATTCAATCCATCGATAGCCTTCTAATAAATTAGAAACCCATAACAGCAGTATTTTGGCATTTCTGTTTTCTCTCTGTCTTAACTCTAGCTCTCAACAACACTTTGAAAACCATAATTAATTCTCACAATAGCAGGAAAGGAGAACTATTAGGCAACATCATTCTTTTTAATGTGTTGCCTTTGGCCACAAGCAGGGGATGTGTGTTTAGGATTACAATATTGCAAAAAAAAAAAAAACTCCCAATGAAAGTTAGACAGTCGAAGAGAAACATTGAAAACTACCTATAGCGCTTTTCAGGAACCTCTTGGTCATCCAGATTTTGATAGTGCAGACATGGTAACTTGGGAGGGGGGGACAGACTGGTTTTAAAATCAAATTTAATGCCTAGGAACATATCTAAGGAATATTGCTAGCAAGATGGGAGCTTTGTTGATGCCACAAACAATGTCATTTGCTCCCACATCAGGAAAACAATGACTGGAAAAACAATAATGCAAAAGCTCATAAAACTTGGAGTACTGGTAATCCTTAGAAGCTGGGCTTGATATTTTTTAAAATGTAGGACACCGTTCTGTGAGAGAGAAAAATGATTTTCTTCTCCTCCTCCTCCTCCTCCTCCTGCTCTTATGTGAAATAATAATAAGAAAGTGGGAGCCTTTGAGGCAAAACACCAGAGTTCTCACATTCTTTTAATTAAAAAAAATGGTATTACAAAAATGCCAATTAAGATTGACTGGCAAGTAAGGGGAGGGAAGAAAAGGCCAAAATTTCCATTTCTGTGGGTTTAGGAACAAAAACAAAACAGTGCTCAACCTTCAGGTTCTCTAGTTGCAATCGATTAAAGGAAGGGCAACTTAACAATCATCAAAGCAAGTGTGTAGATGTGTTATATATATATATATATATATATATATATATATGTATGTATGTATGTATGTATGTATGTATGTATGTATGTATGTATGTGTGTTTGTGTATGTATGTATCAATGTATGTGTGTATGTATATATATGTGTGTGTGTGTGTGTGTGTGTGTGTGTATGGCATTTGTGCTGATAAATAAATAAAATTATTTATTTATCCGCACAAATGCAACACAAATGTAGCAAGGCAACATAAAAAAAATGCCTTTCTTCCTGAATGGCTCCTAGGGTGAGCCGATTGACAGAAAGGGGTAGCAGTATGCTCCCTCTCATATTTGGGCATACCAGGGGTTGTGACACAATACATACATACAATACACACACACACACACACACATATATATACATACATACACATATACACATACATACACACACACACACACACACACACACACACATTTCACAAAGAGATTTTTTTTAAAAAAATTCCAGGCAGGCAGGAAATCAGGCAGTCCTCAATTTACAATCCCAATTGGGACCACAATTTTCATAGCTATGTGATGTGGTCACAGAGTGAGATGTCATGTGACTGCATTGCTTAACATGGGAGCATGGATAATCCCTATTGCCATCGTCAACTGAGAGTTATGGGTCATTAATGAGTAGCTTTCCCAATCCAAACTGTTCCAGGCTTAGTCCCTTCCAGTCCCAAACCTCATAAGAGACTGCTTCCAATGCCCCCCATCTCTCCCACTCATCTCTGCCCTTTTGCTGACCCTGCACCCTGTCAAATGGCTCTGAAGCTGCTTGCCAAATCCCTGGAAGTTGTAGTACTCCAGCCCAGTTCCAACCACAGTTACCTTGCCACTCTGCATTAGAGAGACCCCTGACAAGACGTCTATGACAATTCACCATGGCCAACTCACCACAGGTCAGCTCGCCATGGGCCAAGAGTTACATTAACATCAAAGCAATGGTGGAGTAGAATCATTAAAAAAGGATTGAAAGCCAGGGACAAAATGAAATGTGACAAGAATTAAAATTATTTTAAATAATTACACTGAACTGTTGAATTCACCCACATCAAGTTGCCCCATGTTGAGCTGTCCCTTCGCAAGTTGGCCAGGGCAAGTTCTCCATGGTGAGTTGGCTGTGGCAAATTGGCCATGGCAAGTTGGCCCAGTTTGTCTGACAAATCATGTCTGGCTTGGCTGTTGGGCTGGGTTGGGATTGGTTACATGAGAAAAAGAAGGAAGGAAGGAAGGAAGGAAGGAGGGAGGGAGGGAGGGGGGAGGGAGGGAGGGAGGACTCTTGGCGATTCTATGGGCCAGGTTTCTCCATTTCTTCCAATCTTGTACTACTTCTTTGAATTGTTCTATGCTCTTGTTTGTGTCAGCTTTGATTGTATCCAACCAGTGTTCTTTGGCAGCCTGGTTCCCTTTTACTGCTAATTCTTCCAAGCATAATTTCTTTGTCCAGTGAATTCCTCTGCATGACATGGTTTTTGTTTATTCTTATTTTTATTTATTTTATTTGTCAAGCATGTATGAAAAAGCAAGTATAAGTATGAATAGAACATATAAACATATAAGTATAAGCAGGTATAAGTATATACATAAGAAATGAGTACAAATAAATTGAGACAGTAGGACAGGGAGGTAGGCACGCTGGTGCGCTTATGCACACCCCTTTACAGACCTCTTAGGAATGTGGTAAGGTTCACGGTAGACAATTTAAGGTTAAAGTTTTGGGGGTTTGAGGATGTAACAACGGAGTCAGGTAGAGTATTCCAGGTGTTGACCACTCTGTTGCTGAAGTCGTATTTTCTGCAATCAAGTTTGGAGTGGTTTACCTTGAGTTTGTATCTATTGTTTGCCCGTGTATTATTGTAAATAAAGTAAGTAAGATACTGTTTTGTGGTTTTACCTTCCAGTGACATGTCTGGTGTTACACACTGAAGTACTTGCTTGTTAGTCACCTTTGCAGTCCAAGGAGAAAGAAACACTGTCCCAGATCCATGGCATTACAAAATCCCCATTTTTGGTCTGGAGCTTGGGGTATTGTTTTTTGCAATGCAACGCCCAGCCTTAGCCTGGCCAGAAGCATAGCACAAAGGGGTTTTTTGGCTTGGTGAAGCTTTGGAGCAGCTTTTCATCAGCAGGAGGAACAAAAAGAATGTGAAGTCAGCTGGGGTGACAGAGTGTGGGATGACAGGGAGTTAAGACACCAAGCTAGAAAGCAAGAGACCATGAATTCAAACTCCATTTTAGGCATAAAAGCCAGCTGAGTCTTTTTGGGCCAGTTACCCTCTCCCAGCCCAACCCATTCCTGTTGTGGGGGAAAAAAGGAGGAGGAAGGTATGTTGGATTATGTTAACAAACTTGAGTTATTTGTTAAAATAATAAAGGCAGGATACAAATTAAATCAATGAATAACAATAAGATGTCAGATGGAAGGAATTGTGCCCCTATGGGCATAAATGTGATCCGGAAGCCAACCATCTAAATTTTAATTATGTGATTGTGGGGGCCCTGCAACAACCCTAACTTTGGGCATGGGACATAAATCCCTTTGTTCAGCACTGTGGTACCTTTGAACAGCCACTGAATAAATGGCCATAAATTGAAGACTACCTGCATAGGATTGAAAGAGACAATTACATCCTGATTTTGACATAAGAGGGAACAATGGAAGATGCTATGTGGCAGGATATCCAGAAAAAAAAATCAGGCCAAAACTAGAGTGTTGAATAAAAAATCAAATCTTATTTTTTTATAGAGTATTTGTAATTGGTGAAGTAAAGTAATTTCTATTTAATTATTCATTGATCAGCCTGAAACCATAATCTAATCGCACTGGGCATGGCTTAATCACTAATCAACTGGGCCAGGGGAGAAGAGTGGACTTGATAGAATTATCCCATTCATTTTGAGAAATCAAATCTCTTATTAAATTATACACCTGAAATAGAGGATTATGGTCACACACAAAATACAATATACTGTACATTGTGTGTCTTTGAAAGGAAGATGATGCTAATTTAGAGCAATCTTTCCCCAAAATGAAAAACTGAATAATCAAATGCCATCTTATCTTACACATGAGTCTGATCCATCCTTCTCATTTTATAGCTAAATTTACATAGGGGTAAAATCTACTCTTTCACACAAGTAAATATAGTACCTACATTCAGAAGCAATCAAGAACAAACAGAACTACTTCTGAGTTTTGTCTGTACTTATAGTACATTTTTCCAAATGTTAAGTCTAGTCACCTTTTCACGTGATTCAACTCTTGAAATAGGAATCCCTTTTCTTTCCATTTTATTCTTAAAAGGATGTAGGTTATTTTCTTTCTGCATCAATCCACATTTTGGGACTTGAATGATGTTGCTAGCACATACGGTTGTAGGATAAAAATTGAAATTAAATTATAAATAAATTAAAAAGTGAACGTCTAGAACCATTAATCAAATGAAAATAATTTGTTTGCTTTTTAAGGCTTATAAACCACCCTAGATGAGACCAACTCCTGGACTTTGGATCATAGGTCAGATTTAGGAACAAAACTTTATTGCTGACTTGTTTGCTTTGAAATTCAGGAGTTTTCTGAGATGGCTCTTCTTCTGCCAGTACTTCGTAATTGTAAAATTACTCTCATAAATTGATCCAACATAAGTGATGGGAACAGTTAGAAATAGGAAGTCTTCACAACTTTGGAATAATTTCCTCCATAGATATAGGGGTAGGAAAGGATTTTTCACTGTATCTTATTTCTACTTGTGAACTTGTCAACTCCTAAAGTTCTTAAAGTTAGATCACCTAATAGTGCAGTTCTGGGTTATTATTCTGGGAGTTGGCAAAATTTCTTCTCAATGTATATTTACTATATATAAGTGCACTGTTAGACTATATTTCCTGTCTCTCCCGGTTACTTCCATACAAATATAATGAATTATAATTAAAGAAACTCATATATCTTCTTTCAACTACCGCATGGATAAATATAATCCTTTGAGTCTGTCTCTTAGGAAAAGCTGATTTAAATTGCCTAGCAGTGAAGAAAACATAACTAAAAAGCATGATCATATTAAATATTAGAAGAGTTGTAACCGGGATATTAAAGAACCTTGGAAGTCATTGCTACTAATAAGATAATTAGAAATATATGAAAAATAAGTTTTCTTATTATTTTACTTCAGAAGCATGCATATCCATGGTGAGGTATCTTAATCTCAAGAACAGGATTGGGGTTTTTTTTGTCAGATACAACATTCTCTTTATCATAAATTTAGCAGAGATTTGTAATACCTGCTCTTCCATTTGGCAGATATTTAGCATGCTGACACACCTGGAAGTTTATTAATGGAAATTATTAACAGGTAGGTAGATTAGCAAGTAGGAAGTTAGGCAGATGAGAGGGTTTGTTACTACATATGGTTAATGCTTCTAGATTCATGGACTAATCTACAAATTTCCATGCAGTTTTATTAAGAATATCAGTTCATAAGATGTTTCCGGATAAATGTTCTTAATCCAATAATGATTGGAATCAGTTTGGAGTCATTTTCACATGTGAAACAGTCACATGTCCAGCTGGAAATAGCTAGCCATGGTATGATAAAAAGAGAAATGCCTTTATAATATACTGGTAAATTGCTGCCAATTGTTTTAGAGCAATTTTCATCATCCTTGACCAGGTTGTGAAAGATGCAGCATCTGGAATGCCTCATGTTGCCGTCCCCTAATTTGCAGGCTGACTGTCAAGAAAGGTAAGTTCATCATCATCAGTATTAGACATTATGTTCCCCTCTGCTTTGATTTCCTGGTACAGCCAACACGAATTCCATCAAATTAGCCCCATTTTGTACGTTGAGGATATCTCCAGTGACATGTGAATAAAGCTATCATTTGAGGATGCCTGGCCCTATTCAAGTCAATGGCAAAACTCCCAGTAGTTTCCAAGGATCAGCATGCCATCTTTATTCAAAGCCATTCCTTTACGCCTCTAAACATTTAGAAAAGTGCATTTTAATTCACAAACTTTGTACCACTGGTCAATTCCAATGAACTCTGCTCACTTTTTTTTTCGTTTAGAAAAATATTTCTGTCCCTGGTTTATCTCCAATTAAATGCTAATTTTATTGTAGTAAGGTTCCATTGCCACATGAATCGAAGCTGGGGGTCATTCTGAATATTTCTGCCTGGTTACCCTAGATCCTCTTAAGCAATAAAAACTTTTTAAAAATGGATATGTTTTAACCAAGTGGAATTCTAACAAAAATAGCAGAAGATCAAAGAATATTGCTGCAGACGAGGATAAGAGCGGTATTCTATGAACTGATAATGTAGATATGTCTCACTGTTAGGTTATTTTCCTAACTGGAAGCTGTAGGCTATGACATTGTCTGCAGCTGAACTCATTTAAAAAGCAAAGGATACCCTCTCCCTTTCTTCTTCTTCTTCTTTTTTTTTTCTCCTGCAAGGTTTTTTTCCCCTCCCTTTTCCAAGTTCTGAGAGATAATACTGCAGAGGAATTTAAAGCTCTCGGAGCCCTGATTTTATCTTTTCTATAATACTTTTGAAGTGCAAACTTTTACCTCTAGTTCTGAAGTCAGTTCATTATAATCATTGTGTTCACCCGGTACTTTAAAACAAGCTTACAAGCAGAAAACAGGTATACTAGTTTGATCAGCAAATGTATTTCAGACTCCATTATTTAGCTTCAATAATCAAACTATTGCTTAAAAGCCCCCCTAAGTTTGCTTGCTGGATGAAAAATATGTATAGGAAAAAGCTGAAATTGTGAAAAGATTTATCAGTTTTGTTCAGACACTGAAGTGATTAGAATAGAATAGAATTACAGAATTGACCGGGACCTTGGATGTCTTCTAGTCCAACCCCCTGCTTAGGCAGAAAATCCTACACCACTTCAGACAAATGGTTATCCAACATCTTCTCTAAAACTTCCAGTATTGGAGCATTCACAACTTCTGGAGGCAAGTTGTTCCATTGATTAATTGTTCTAACTGTCAGGAAATTTCTCCTTAGTTTGAAGTTGCTTCTCTCCTTAATTAATTTCCATCCATTACTTCTTGTCCTACTCTCAGGTGCTTTGAAGAACAGCTTGGCTTTCTCTTCTTTGTGGCAATCCCTGAGATATTGGAACACTGTTATCATGTCTCTCCTAGTCCTTCTTTTCATTAAACTAGACATAACCAATTCCTGCAATCGTTTTTAATATGTTTTAGACTCCAGTCCCCTAAACTTCTTTGTTTCTCTTCTCTGCAATCTTTCTAGAGTCTCAACATGTTTTTTACATCGGTGCAACCAAAACTGAATGCAGTATTCCAAGTGTGGCCTTACCAAGGCATTATAAAGTGGTATTAACACTTCACGTGATCTTGATTCTATCCCTCTGTTGAGGCAGCCTAGAACTGTGATCACAAACTCTTAAAATTAATGGTATCATCCAACTAAATTATTATTATTATTTTCTTTTTACAACCCTTTTTACAAATTCCTTATTTCAGGGTAGGTGAATGAGTGGAGCTGAGCATTTACTCAGCTCCACTCATGTCTTCCTGATGCCTATGTGCAATTCACAGATATTTTTTTTCTTTGTGCTCTAATAGAGAAAGGTCTGCGGCTGCAAATGATTGAACACTGAGCCTTTCAAGTGGAAGGTGAGCATCTTCACCTCTAGGCCATTGTGCCACTCATCTGTTCTGATGTTAATCTTCTAATTAATTGTTAACCAACAATCAAGTAAACAATACCCCAATCAAGGAGTTTCCTGACAACCCAACAGTAAACAACCCAACGAAAGAATCTTTACGACCACCTTCACCAATACTGACAGGGAAAGCCACTAGAATATAAACTGAAAGCAAACCCGACTCCTTACTACCCCTGATGATGTTACCCAATTTGGGTAATGAAACATCTGCAAGAAAACAACCAAGCAGAGAGCACCTAGGCCCTCTCATAGTTTAAAATAGAGCATACCAAGAACATTAGGACACTTGTTAAAATGTTATTGTTAGATAATAATGGAAAACGTGATTGTAACATCTCAGCCATGAAATCTTATGCCATTATCATCTTCAGTACCAGTAGTTGTTTAGAGTGACTCATTTCTATGATCATAACAGCAACCTTCTGAAAATGATCACACACGTGGGCTGATACGTGCATGCATCTTTTTCTCACATACCCATGTTATCAACTATCCATAGCATCAAGTGATTTCCACATGCAATCAAGACTTCATGTTCTGAACACTATAAAGAAAACTTTGATAGCTCCAGAAATCATTTTCAACCCCCCTAACGATCTATTTCTTTCAGTCACCAGAATGCTCTGTGAGACTGGAGACTTTTCAGTAATTAATTTCATTTACTTTTTTTCCCCACATTTTTGAAGAGAATACCACCTTCCAATCTACTTCCATCCTAGAAGGTAGTTTAAAACAATTCAAATAAAATTTATCCCATACAGAAAATAAAACAAGAAAATAAAACAGATTAACTAAGTCATATTTTAAAAGAGGTTCTGCTGCTGGAGCTATCAAGTAGATGAGACAAATTCTTGGCAGAGAAGAAAAGTTTGAATCAATTAGATGTGAAGTCAAATAGTCCCAAAGTGAGGAAAGGATTCCACAATCTTAATGCTTTAATCAGATGGTTTTTTTTTCTTTTTGCGCTAATCAACAGTTTCAGCAATGGACTGAATATAAAGAACAATATCTACCAGAACCTAGAAAAGCTAAATGATCCAACACATTTACACTCCCATCTTTGTTTGTCTGAATGAAGTGTAGGTGTTGAGTTCTCAAGAGATTTTTAAAAAAGAAAGGGAAAAGGAAAAAGAGCAAGTATATGTTCAGTATGTAAGACAGGGGTGTCCAAACTTGGAAACTTTAAGACTTGTGGACTTCTGGGAGTTGAAGTCCACAAGTCTTGAAGTTCCCAAGTTTGGACACCCCTGATGTAAGATGACTGATGAAAACAGGTGTGGATAACAAGATAATTAATATTACATGTTTACTAGATATGTTTTCCAAATGTACTTGAAAGATATTTTAATAAACAGTTAACTTTTTTCTGCAAACAATCTGATATTTTTTCTATTTCAAATTAATCAGGGTGGATTTCAAACTTTACCATATATTCTGATAGACTGGATACAAAATTCTTTAAAAACATTGAAATAATTTTCATTTATAGATATTTGGAGACTGATCATTTCTAAGAAACTATTCTTATTCTTTGAGGTTTGAATCTTATTCAAGGATAGATTTTAAGTTCTGAATTGCTACAAAGAGCAATAATTCCACAATTACTTTGGAATTTCAAGTTCTGCCTTTCAATGTCCTGTTTTTCTTTCCATCATTTGAAACACAAATTACTTCAGATTTCCTCAGTGAAGTTATCCCACTTTAAATATTAGGCAATTGCATTGTTTAAAAAAAAACACTGAGGTTTTTGTGGATTCCTCAGATGATTTTTTTCTGAGGTGATTCATCCTCACTTTTGAATCTCTTTAAAATGCTTTTCCTTAACAATGCTGGTATGCCAACCACACAAGACAGAGAAAATACTTGAAGCACATAAACGTACACAAATCACTTCATACAAGAATATCCCACATAATGAGCAACTGGAGAAAAAGAAGAGTGAGAACAATTTAAGTTAGATAACATATGAATATCTAATAAAAGAATATATCTCTGAGCAAGACTCCTAATTTCTGAAAGTGCAAGGGGGGAAAAAAGGCTGCCAGCTATAGAATGTATAAATATCTTTTCCTTACCCATGTTCAACACATGTAATCCAACACTCTTAATAACTAACGGCTGTTACAGCAAACATGGGGCATATGTAACCTCTTAACCAAGACTCCAAATGCCCGGGGCTTTACTTGTAGCAGCCAATCAGATCTGTTTTCTGAATTCAACAATAGAGAGACTGCATTCTTGCACAGATTTCAGATGCTGAAAAGAATGGAGAAGCCCTGACTTTGTGAATAGTGAATCTGGATGTGAGATGTGAATATATAACAGACTTCCTAATAAGCTCATTCAATTATACCAGCTATAGGAAGGTAAACTTGAAAGTCATAGGCAAAACCTTTTCCAGATCTGTGACCTGAATACAAGTAATTCTTGACTCACAACAGTTGATTTAGTGATTTGTTCAAAGCTACAATGGCATTGAAAAATGTGACTTATGACCATTTTTCACACTTATGACCATTGCAGTATCCCTGTGGTCACATGATCAAAATTCAGATGCTTGCCAACAGATTCATATTTATGACAGTCGCAGAGTCTGGGGGTCATGTGATCCTCTTTTGTGACCTTTTGACAAGCAAAGTCAATGGGGAAACCAGATTCACTTAACCACCAGGTTACTCAATAATCAACTGCAGTGATTCACTTAACAAATATGGCAAGAAAAGTCATAAAGCCACTTAGGAAATGTCTCAATAAGCAAAATAAAATTTTGGCTCAATTGTGGTCGTAAGTTGAGGACTACCTGTACTGTATTCTATAATGAATACCTCAGCATCTACCTTACTATCAATATTTTGTTATAGATTGTATGTGTGCCTACAGTCTTCCTTTATTTCAATTACCTTTGTTTGATTGGCTCAGTTGTAGCTTAAATTTACAATACAATACAATACAATACAATACAATACAATACAATACAATACAATACAATACAATAGTAGAGTTGGAAGGGACCTTGGAGATCTTCTAGTCCAACCTCCTGCCTAGGCAGGAAACCCTATACCGTTTCAGACAGATGGCTATCCAACATCTTCTTAAAGACTTCCAGTGTTGGAGCATTCACAACTTCTGGAGGCAAGCTGTTCCACTGATTAATTGTTCTGTCAGGAAATTTCTCCTCAGTTCTAAGTTGCTTCTCTCCTTGATTAGTTTCCACCCATTGCTTCTTGTTCTACCCTCAGGTGCCTTGGAGAATAGTTTGACTCCCTCTTCTTTGTGGCAACCCCTGAGATATTGGAACAATGCTATCATGTCTCCCCTGTCCTTCTTTCTCTTAAGCTAAACATACCCAGTTCCTGCAACCGTTCCTCATATGTTTTAGTCTCCAGTCTCCTAATCATCTTTGTTGCTCTTCTCTGCACTCTTTCTAGAGTCTCCACATCTTTTTTACATCGTGGCGACCAGAACTGAATGCAATATTCCATGTGTAGCCTTACCAAGGCATTATAAAGTGGTGTTAACACTTCACGTGATCTTGATTCTATCCCTCTGTTGATGCAGCCTAGAACTGTGTTGGCTTTTTGGGCAGCTGCTGCACACTGCTGGCTCATATTTAAATGGTTTTCCACTAGGACTCCAAGATCCCTTTCACAGTTACTACTGTTGAGCAAGGTATCATCTATACTGTACCTGTGCATTCCGTTTTTGTTGCCTAAATGTAGAACCTTATTCTTTTCATCATTGAAAGTTACTTCAAATTTGATTGAAGTAATAATAATTTGTTTTGCTTCAAGTTATTTGAACTTTCTGTTTTAGAGATGAAACCAAAGATATTTGAGAGATTGATGGTCAATCAGTATTATGTGATTTGGGAAGATGAAGATTATCTGGATCCACTCGGGCAAGTACTTGGTGGCCTGACAGAGATCTGCTATAAGGAAAAATAGGGAGAATACAGTTCTATTTATTTTTCTGGATCCATCAGCAGATTTTGATATCATAAACTCTGATATGCTACTTGGTCAATTATCTGGGCAGGATGCTTGAAAACAAGTAGAACAGACATAAAAACTGGTGGATGGGTTAGCTGATAGTTTATCTCACAAATGGCAATTAGTCCAGGTGGAGCGAAAGCTGGGGAAAAAGGATTTCAAATCACTCAATGTGATAGTCTTAAGAAACTCAATGTAAATAAAAGTGGAAAATTCATTCCCTAATTTTCAAGATTCGGTAGTCACTCCAGAGTAGCATTATGGTTTGTGGATTCCAACCCCCCCTCCTCCCCTATATATTAGACTCACCGTTCATTTTCTTTAAGACTCTTGATTTTTTTCATGACTAACTTGAACATTTTAAAATTGTGTATTAAAGCATTTTTTTTATTTTTCTAATTAATGTTACTTTAGAATTAATGCTTAATGTATTACATTTAGTAATGTTAATACAAAAGCAAACCCAAAGAAACAATAGTTGCTTTAATTCTAATATGTTTGAAAAAGTTCTTGCTGAATCTTCTTCACACTGTTTTCCTACAGCTGCCCTGAACTACATTTTACATCATTGCCAGCTTGATGATAGAAACAATAGCATAATACATTTGAAGGATTACTATTTGAAGCAGAAAATTATCTATAAAATTAGCTTTTGTTTGTTTGTTTGAATTTATTAGTCGTTCACCTCTAATGCATTCCTATTGTTTATTTTCATGCAGTACTTGCAGTAATGCAGGAGTCCCCAGATGAAACTACTAGAGATTTTTCAATCCATTTCCACTTGCTATATGTTGGTAATTCATGGAATAAAATAAAGAGTGGGGACTAAAACAGTCTTCTAGATATCTTGATTGGAGTTTCAAAAAGACGGATAAATTGTTCTCATTTTCATTGCATACTGTGGTGCAAGAGTCACGGTGGCGCAGTCATTAGACTGCAGTACTGCAACTACTTCTGCTGCCTGCCAGCTGCCTGCAATTTGGCATTTCAGATCTCACCAGGCTCAAGGTTGGCTCAGCCTGGCATTCTTCTGAGGTGGGTAAAATGAGGACCCAGATTGTTGGAGGCAAAAGGCTGACCCTGTAAACTGCTTAGAGAGAGCTATAAACCACTGGTACATAAGTCTAAGTGCTATTGTTATACCAAATTGTACTATAGTTGATTAGCTTTGCTTCTGTCAAGCGTGGGAGACAGTGAGAAGAAAATGTGCTCCTGTTCACTCAATCTTACCTTTGTTTTGGCGTACCTTAACCTGTAACTTTATACATTACTACAAAGATAAAGGTTTCTTCTGTCCAATTGTTTCTAACTCTAGAGGGCGGTGCTCATCTCTGTTTCTGTTCTGACCTAGGCTTCCCCAAAAAGCATGAAGCAGATTTCTGGTCCCGACAAAACCAGTCTGGTCCTTTAATTAAATGAATGTGAATTCCTCCCATTCACATTCAGCAAAGGCCTGGTAATCAGGCTTTCAAGGGTGAATTTATGACCACATACCTTATCTAGCTTGGAAAGCTGCCATGTAATTATTTTCCGAACACAGTGCTGTACAAGGAAAGACTTGGCACAGAGTCTCTGAGATTCACGGACAGATCTTCACACTCCTGAAATGAATGAATTGTTTCCTGCAAAAGCCCACTCCCCTTTTCCTCCTCTTTTTTTCCTATGTGAGGGGCCATTCACTGTCTACCTGTGGCTTTACTCCCAAGTCAATCCTGATTTCTGAGCTGTTCTTTTTTTCTGGCAGATCTGCGCATGTGCACACTGGGAACAGGCTCCAGTTGTTACTCTGCCTCACTGCTGTCTAGTTCCAAAGGCAGCTGAGAACTGCCAGATGGGCTTGGCCCCATCTCTGCCTCCAATGCAGAGCCCTCATCTGAGCCTTCCCCAGCCTCCAGGACTGGCCCATGTTCCCCCCCCCCCAACCTCCTCACTGTCCAACTCTGCTGCCAGCTCTGCTGGCAGGCCACAACAGTTTCTTAGCTAAGAGAGCCAGCATTGTCATAAGATATTTCCATGGTCATGTGGCCAGCATGACTATACACCGAGAGGCACAGAATGCTGTTACATTTCCACTGAAATGGTACATATTTATCTATATGCATTTGCATGTTTTTCAACAGCTAGGTTGAGGCAAGAATGACAGCTCACTCCATTGCATGGTGCTTGGATCTCAAACCTGGGCATTCAGCTTTACATATTTATTTAGACCTATCCCCATTAAGGTTCTTGGGGCTTTTTGTGCCAGCTATTTAGAAGGACTCCACTGATTTCTTCTTTATTCCTAGCTTCAGCTATATCCACTAGTTCAACTCCAATTTCATTTGATAAATGCAGTCACATCATAGTTTGCTTACCTTGGTTGGTTTGGAGAAAGAGCTGAATCCATTCTGTCTTTAATCACAATAATATTGGGGGATGAGAAACAGGGCAATTTCCAGTTATTGAACACAGAGTCTTGATGGGTCTGTGTTTGTACATTCAGTTCTGTCAGGCCATTATATTGTATGATATCCCTAGACCCCCACCAACCACATCCATGCTGTGAGTCTACAAAGTAAATTATAGCTGACTTTCCCCTTTCCTGACAGGAAGGGGCAGCAGTATATTCTCAAGTTATCTTATTCAAATGTAGACCATTTAGCATCCTAAATACAAAGTAAAACTTCCAGTACCTCATATTATTGACATATAATTTGGTGTTTATAAGGATGCCTTATTCAAAACATCTGCCCTGTATTATGTAGTAAATTACTGAGTGTAATATTTTAACATGGATCTATTGTTTATAAAGTTGTATGTGCTCCAAGGTATCCAATTTAGTGATTTCCAAAGCTCAGATATGACAAACTTCATATGTTCTATATTTTTTCCACTTCAGGAACATTCTGTAACTTTTATACAGATACATTGGACAGTCTTCTGAGGCTGGGCCTTAATAACACTCAGATTTTGAGATTATAAAGATACAAATGGGTGTTACCAGGCCAAGCTATAACTTAGCTGACTAAGGTCATAAAGGATTTGTACAATTCACCATCAAACTCAGCTGGAACCCTTGAGATCAATGATGTAGCTGCACTTTCTTTTTCCTCCTATTTGATTTAGACTCACCTTCAATTTTCATAATGCTTTCTATATCCCCCTTTTCTTTTTAATTTCCTTTTGGCAAAGTTAACCTTTTTCTGATCCATTTTATATAATGAATCACTTATTTCATATATTTAATAGCTTAAATTCAACTATCAAAACATAACATACAGTACTAAGAACTAATCTCTTCTATTCCCAAGCCACTATTCACTTTCTGAATACCTTATAATTATATCAATATTGAAGTGTATAGGAAAACAAGAAAGAAAGAAAGAAAGAAAGAAAGAAAGAAAGAAAGAAAGAAAGAAAGAAAGAAAGAAGAAAAAGAAAGAACTTATTAAATATTATGTTTCCTCTCAAGAATTTAACAATCAGAGATTAGAACATACATGTGAAAGTCTAAGAATAAAAGATCTGTTTATTTAACTCAGGCAACTGTAGCTATATTCAAAATTCCTCTGATAATTCACAAGCTTTTCTTGAAATTTGTAATATAAGCATGAACACATTTAGAGTTTGATAGGTATAACTAAATTCAAACAAATTGTTTCAAACAAATTTGCTCATTGCCCAGAAATTTTGGATCATGCATATCATGCAATCATTGGAATATATAATAAATCATTTATCTATAGCTATGATCCAGTAATGCTACATAGCTAGTACATGTTAGGGACAGACTAACTAAAGATACTTTCTCTGTCTGAGACCCAGATGTTCTACTCCTTCCAAATTTGTTCCTTTCATTTCCCTTCCTACTTTATTTATAAAACATTTAAACCACTTCGGTTTTAAAATACCATAAGCAGTGGGAAATGAGTGCAAAATAATGTAGAGATAAGAATACAATAACTTTAAGAAGCATAATAATATAACTAATAGTTAATAGTCAACTACTGTTTAACAGGCAAACCTTTTACTTAACACCAGTGAGTGGCTTGCTGTTCCTCACTCAATACAACATGAGTATATTTGTATGTTGGTCCATCAAGCTTCACACATTGCTTTACTACAATGCAAATATACTGTATGTGGACCACTTAGCTTGCTTGATGTCATTCTTCCCAGTAGACCAGATAGCAAACACTATATCTAATTCTACTTTATAATAAGACTACATGAACAGAATCTTGCAAGTTTGATAGTACAAATCTACCACTATCTCTTTTATAGTCTGAGATGTTAGGGACGGATTACTTTATCAATTTCTTTCTCCACCATTATGCAACTGTGGGCTCCACCCTCTCTTATTGAATGATTTCCTAGGTAGCATCTCTTCCCCTTCTCCATCTCCTAAGGTCAATCTCACATACCATTACAGAAGGGCCTTTCCCTAAAGAAAGTGTTATCTGGTGATGAAGGTTTCTTGATGCAGATGATCATTGCAACGCTGCAAGCTTGACATCCCTGAAGTAAAGCATAAGAATGGTAGAGAAGCTAACACCAGAGGTAAGGAAAAGACAGTGACAGCTACACAGAATTGATCCAGCTGTAGGTGGCTTGAAAACTGGTGTTAAGTTATTTGTTAGATTTGTATCCTGTCTTTTGTACACAAGTTTAAGGGGATGTAAATTGTTCTTTGTCTTTCTAATTTTCCCTACAATAAGAATGCTCTGGGGAAGTATGGGTTGAGAGAGAGAAGGACTGAGTCAAAGTCAACCAGTGAGCTTCCATAGCAGAAGATAAACTAGATTCCAGGTCCTCTTGTTCTTGTCCAACACTTTAACCATCTTAGCGCATTTTTAATGTTATGGTTTTATGGTTTTATTCAATAATATCTCAAAGACAGAATGCTGAACTGGTATTACACTGTGGGAAAGGCGGGTAAATCTTGAACCCTCAGCCCTCAGGGGTCTTTTTTTGACCCTGCTGGGCATGCTGTCTTCTATTGCCTTCTTAGATCTACATGAACCTTCCTGTCCTAAAGAATAATGTGGGCTATATGCCATACACAAAACATCTAGAAACATCTAATGTCCTGCTCCATGAGAACGGGAAAACGTATTTTAATCAATTATGATAACGCAATGGATAAATCAGATTTCAAGTCAGGGATTCAAACTGGAATGTTCAGATTTAGCTGCAATAGAAATCTGTACTGTAAGCATGTGTAGCACTGCAATTCAGAAAGGAAGCTATGCTTGATTTGTGGACAGCATAATACTGCAGTGCCACAGTGGTTAGAATGCAGTACTGCAGGCTACCTCTGCTGACTGCCGACTGCAAACCTGAATGAAAACAAAAATGACTTATCATGAATCATTGTACTTACCACTATTGTAGCATTTCTGTAGTCATGGGATAATTTGGGCCCTTGGCAAGCAACGTCACATGATTGTTATTTGGGACCTTCACAAGGGGCTTCCAAAAAGCAAAGTCTATAGGACAAGCTGGATTCCCTTAATGACTATGTAATTTGCTTAATGACCATCATAATTTGCTTAACAACGGCTGCAAAATTGGGCCTGGCTCAATTAATTACTGCATCACCTAGCAATGGAAGTCCCTGACCCAATTGTGGTCATAAATTGAGGACTACCTGTGAGGCTTTAGAAATAATAACACCTTGAACTGGGTCTGGAAAGATAATATTGCATGTTATGAAAAGAAAAGGCACGGAAGCTTTGTTAGGCTTCAAAAAATATGACAATCAAATAATGGTATCTCTGCCAAATTCATTTTTTTCTTTCTCCCCTCCCCTCCAAAAACTTGGCTGAGTAACTTGACTGCAGGGATGTTAAATACTTACCTTTAGTAACACTTTGAAAAAAACCACAGGAAAAGAAAACAACTAAAAACACCTTTTTTTCTTTTAAAAAATCCTTTATTGACCTTCTAAAGAAGAATGTACCAGCATGTGATGAAATTGTTCTAGTATTTGCAAACTCTGTATTCAATTAGGTATGTCTTAGAACTCAAAACATTGACTCTGCAGCCAAGAGCATGAAAGGATGTGGCTTTGTATGTTGCGAAAATAACGACACCATAGATGTTCAGCCAAATTGGGGGGAAGCTTCTAAATGCCATTTTAGGAACGATTACTGAGTGAATTGCCCGTAACTGTTTGTCACCTCCCAAAGCTCAACTGTAGAAAGGGACCATTGAATTGAGTTCTTAATCTTTTCTTTTCTTTTTCTTATCCAGTTCTTTCAGATCAAGTCAAGTGGAATATAAAGGTTTTATTTCCACTGAAATCTTCTGTGTGTGAAATTAGAGCTTTGGAATCAAAACTTTCCCAGCAGTTCTTTTTTTCTTCTTCTTCTTTACAGTAAGTACTTGGTGTTTAATTACTTGACTTTTACATGGTTCAACCTCAGAGACCTCACTAACTCGCTGAGTCTTTAGGTGTATTGTTCAGATTGCTCAATGGTTCGCTTCAGCTTGTTAACACCTACAGTGTCAGATGGTTAAAAAAAGAAGGAAAGCCCTACCAAATTACAAATCTGGAACAGTGACAGAACCTATTGTCAATATACATGGACTAAAAAAAGATTTTATATTGTAGCCTTTACTTAGAAGCCTCGAGCAAGCTTTTTTTTCCTGGTCAGAGTAAGAAATAGTTTGCTAGGCAAGGAGCCTTTGCCATAAATTGTGTAAAATCAAATTATGTGTCACATTTGATTTTTTTTTAAAAAAATCTTATTTAGTATATTACATTTCCATCCTTTTCCTCCCATGGGGCCCCAAACAATTGACAAAAGACTAATAAAAACAATTTCAAATGAAACCATAATAAGCCAATAATGCTTAAAATAATTGATATAAAAATTGAATTCATGCTAAAAAGCAAAAAAAAAAAAAAGAGGGGAATTATGAGGGATACAAAAGAAGGGCTGGTTGTTGTATAGTGTCACCTTACAAGTGTACGGGTGAACAAATTTGCCTTCAGTTATTTTCTGAAAGAAGCCAATGCGGAATCCGGTCAAATGCCTCTTAGATGAAAATTGGTCTGGCAAGCCCTACTCGTTGCCATTGTGCTGTGAGCAGAATCCATCAGTGAGGCCACAAGTATGGCCTCTCCAGTTGATTTTAATGCACAAGCTTGATGGTAGTGGAGATTTCAAAACCTTAAATTGAGCATAATAGTTGACAGGCAATCAAAGTAGCATTTTCAGTTCCAATGTTATACGATGCTGTAGAACCACCTAGTTTTTAACAATCAGACAGCTATATTCTGCTCCTGTTGTTGCTTTCTGATTGCCTTTATCCACACAGAGCGCATTGCTATAATCCAACTAAGAAGTTGTTAGAGCATTGATCATTCCTGGCCACAAAAGGCATCTGTGTTTCCTTAGTTCCTAAGGAGTGATATTTCTTCCAGTGGATACCACTTTCATGATTCCTGAACTTGAGAATCTCTTGTCTGCAATATCTCCATCTTATTATGATTCATCTTACGTTTGCTGATTTTCATCTACTTCATCACTTTCTTTAGAGAGCTTAGAGGTAACTGTCTAATATTTCCTGATCCAGGGGGGGAAATGAAAAACACAATTTGGTATCACAAAGAAACATGATGGTAGATCTCCTTCAGATACTGAAGCACAGAGATAAAAGAATAGAATTTAGGGAATTGAACAATTCAAGCATTATGGGTCAAACAGAAAATTTCTGGTGGCACAATTGCAGATTGGAACAGAATCTGTGTAACAATTCCAATGCCTCATCATTGCATCTCTCCAGCCATATCCCATAGTTCATGGTGTCAAAGGGGCCTACTAAGGGGTTTAGTATCAACAAGGCAGGACTCATGCAGGCTCAAATTTAGACTTAAATAGATCTAGAATATTTGGTTTATTGACAAGCATGCCTCTGGCTGGAAACACCTCCTAATCCTACCTAAGAAAATAACACATAATGACAATACTACCTCAAGCACAACCTAGAAAGGATATGTACTATTTAGACCATCAAAAGAATAACCATTTGTTCATCATATTTTTGTTTATTTATCATGTGTACTTTATATGGTTGTCTAATTTGCAAAATGTGATGTGGGTGGTGTAAAGTAAAATGGCATATGTATTAGATATTATAGATTGAGTAATTGTCCAGGAATCTTTTTTTTTTTGAAACAGAGTCAATTTTCAATATTAACTAGATAACCTATGTCCCCTTGGATCTTTTTTTTTCCAGAGACATTTCCTTATCTAAAAACAGAATAATCAAGGGCAGGCAAAAAGCAGTGGGAGCATGAGTGACTTCTGACTTCCAGCCAGTTTCTCCATTGATTTTCTTGTGAGGAATCTGGCAGAGTGCATAGGAAATCTTCTTCCCTTCTTGTTCCCCTTCCAGTAGGTATTGTTGCTGGGTTGCGGATAGAGTGAGGGTTTGCAAGACTGTCAAAGAGTGTTGAAAATGAAGATCACATGATTGCAGCAGCAACCCAACAGCAGATGTTATCACGGAAGCAGCCACAACTTACCCAAACTTCATTCTTTCAGGAGATAATGAGATTTTGAACACAAGTAAGTAAGTTAGTCCATTTGAAGTGCCTTGGTTCAAAAAATGGGTTGTCCCACGATGCATTGTTTATCCAGTTAAAGGTAATGACAACAAGAGTTTTAGAAGTATATAGATATGCTCAGTATTAATCAGCAGCCATGGAATGAATGAGGGAACATAAAGGAAGCTGCAATGTATTCATAAACTCTGCTTTGCATTGCCAATATAAATGATGTCATGGCACTTTTTTTTGCATATCAAGTTTTTTATTTTTCTGTTTTCATAACATATAATCCCATGTATACTATTACATAGCCAACATCATATTGTATTATTAAATGTTTACATCAATTCACCTTACCATCAGCTCCCAAAAACAATTATTGGCTCTTCTGCTCTCCAGACACCATATTTGTACCTTATCCATCACTTTCTTCTCCCTCTCTCGTCCCCCTCTCTATTCCTTTCTTCCCTCTGTCATCCTTCTCTTCTCTACTTCCCCTTCCTCTCTCCTTCTCCTATCTCCCCTTTCCACTCCTCCTTTCTTTCCTCTTCTCCTCCCTGTCCTCTCTCCTATCACTCTCTTCTTACCTAACCTCTCTCCTCTACTTCACACTCTTCATCTCATTTACTTGGTGTATTTCAGCTTTTGAGCAAGCTCCATTTTATGTTGATGGTATTTATAATTCCTTTACAGCATACATATTTAATTTTGACATATATCTTTCTCCTTTAAAAAGTATACATATATAGTCATTGTGCTTTTAATCCCCCCCCCCATCTATTTTTGGCCGAGATGTGGACCTGGTTACAATTCCCAGCTATTCTCATCATTATATTTATATGATTATATATCCTTATACATCCCCAATTTGTGATTCTGTCTTAAAATCTCAATAGTTTCCTATTGTAAGTATATTTCATGTTCCCTCTCCATTTTTCCATACCTTGGATTAGATTATCCTTAATTGTCTATAAATAGCAATCCTTGCTGTTCAGTGTTCATTACAATTCCCTTAGTCTACTATATAGAATAACAAATGGTACACATCTCACTTTATTCATCATCTTAAAGGTTCTATATATATATATCCATGTTTCATATATTTTAACCCATGCTTAATTGTCCTTTTAATGTCAATTCCAACCAATTAGCAACTCAGTTTAATTATCATGTAAAAAAGTGAATCACAAACATCTGCTTTACAATCTCCCCATATCAGTTTCATATTTATCCATATTCCATTTCTTTTGACCTTTATTTAATTAGCTTTCCATTATCATATTTAATCAGTTAGCAATTCTATTTTATTGTCATATTTAGGAATAAACCCCTTATCTTGGCTTTATATTTTCCCATATAACAATTTCTAGTGGTCTGATCTTTTCCTAGTAAGTCTTTTGTCCTACTTATCCATTCCTGCCTTCTCCCTTTTCTTTGCTTTGACACATCCACCTTCTTCAATTTTCCCCACTCCACCGTCAAAGAAATCTTTTATATTTCTCTTGGGGCATAATCTCCTATTTCAATTTTCCATATGCCACTGTCAACCTCCAAAACATCTTTTGTCTCCTTTTTATTCCCTTTTGTTGGGACACCCCCTTTACCATTTTCATTATACCACTGCCAAGCCCAATGATGTTTTTTGTCTGCTTTTTATTTCCTACCGTTTCTACCCCTTCATTATCTTTCCCGCATTCTTCTTTCCCCTGTTCTTTAAATCCCTGCTTCTCTGGGTTCAGAATTCTATTTAGGCTTGATTTTAAGGATTTTAATGATGTATGCATATTTTTTTTATAATTTCACATAGTTCTTCAAATTCCCAGCTTTCCATGACGTCCAGTTCCAAAGTTACAGTTAGTTATAGAGTTCTTCTTTCAGAGTTCTGGTCCACCTTAAATTTATCTACTTCAGCTGCTATGGGCAAGACGGGAGCCATCTTGGTCTTTTGTTTTTCCTTAAATGTCCAGTTCCAAAATTGCAGTTAGTTATGCAGATCTTATTTTAAGGTTCTGGTCCACCTTAAATTTAGCTAATTCAGTTTATGTAAAAATAGAAAAGAAGCTGGAGCCATCTTGATCTCTTTGCCTCCTGCTTTTCCAAATTCTGATTTATGGCAGTTGGTTGATTAAAACTTCCAGCACAGTCAAGATTAGGTTATCAGTTATCAGTAAGAAGGTAACACTTTTTTTCTTGATTTTTCTCCCTAATTGGAGTTGCTTAAGACATATTAGAAGAACTTCAGGCAAAATCCCTCAGAATGTTTGCTTTCTACTTCAAATCCAAAATCAAATTTAGAGTTTATATTTGAGTGGGTTTGTCACTTCTCTGCTTTCTCCCTTTCTGTCTGAATTATTTCAAACAAATAACTTTATGGGGGGGCTAGTGTTTCAACCCTCCATTTTCCCTTTCTTCCTTTCCTTTTGCCAAAATCCAGATCTGTCTATTAATATTATTTGTGCTCTCAAGATTATTTGCCTTTTCCAAGTTTTGATTTATGGGTTAAATGAATCTCCTTACCAGTCTTTCATCTCGTCTCCTGTCTGCTCCTGTTCAGTGCTTTGGCTGGAAGCCAGCTTCTGTGCAGCCATGCTGCCACCCCTACTCCAATTCAGAGGGCAAATCTCCGACCTGCAAGGGGCCTGTTACCTCCCTCTGGGTCTCATGAGACACTGCCCCTTCTTCACCCCTCCTCCAGGGGGTTCTGATCCAAAAAGGATCTTGGAACAGGTTTGTCAGACAGGGTTCATGTGAGGCTCTTGAGAGCTCACAACCCCCCCCCCACGTCTGTCCAGTTGGAGAGCTTCCAGTCGAATCAATGTTATAGCACTTTGAAGGTCATCTCCATGCCATCTGTCTCTTAGTCCTGGTTTGTCTTTTTTATATATAGTTCTAAAACTTTGATTGGTGTGGTTTTAATATTTTAATATTTTATTTTTTTATAAACTGCAAGCCACCAGAGTTATAGGGAAGATGGATGGGATAGATAGATATTAGATAGATAGATAGATAGATAGATAGATAGATAGATAGATAGATAGATAGATAGATAGATAGATAGATAGACAGACAGACAGACAGACAGACAGACAGACAGACAGACAGACAGACAGACAGACAACCCACCTACTACAACTATGGTTACTTTTGCTCATACTCTTGATATTTGTAGATTATCTGATATAAACCTGAAGGCGATTATAAGATAAGGCTTGGTCTAAAACAAAGAGACTTGATCATTTTAGCATTTGTTCTGAACACCTTGAAAAGGCTTGCTGTACAATGTGATTTCACATTGGTGTTGGTCAAATAGGTGCAGGAAGGAAAGAGTCAGGAGGGAGAGAGAAATTGAAAGGGTTCTTTGTTTGGGTAATTGGTATCAAAAGGCTTGTTCCATCAGTATGTCAGACCTTTCAATTAAATAAACGTGCAACTCTTATCATGTTGTAAATTAAATTGCTTTCTTTTGAAAGCACAAATTCTTTAAGAGGCCCTGAAATTAAACCCTAATCAAAATATAGCTTTAAAAGAAGATGATTGAAGACCCACATTTGAGTATGTGATGACAGCACTTACAATGAATGCTAAAGCATTGTGTCCTCTTGAGAAGGTGTGAAGTATTTCTCATTGTACTATTTTGCTATTAAATCATTTAATACTCTTCCTAACCCACAGAAAAAAAACAAGTTTAATCAGTTCTTTCTGTCCCCAGAAAGGCTGTACTTTCCAAAGCCAAATACCCTATATACAGTGAGCAAAGAGAATCAAATTACTTTGAATAGAATAAAAAAGGCATAAAAATCTTTGGGTAGTATCCAACACATTGCAAAAATGTGTTGGATAGATTTATAATACTAAAGAGGCTTTCAAAACAAAACAAAACAAAAATGAATCCCAGCATTTATTTTCTCTCCAAATCTGGAGACCAATATAGGTATAAAGAAAGAGATGACATATGTTGCTATTGTTTAAAATTCAAAATTATAAACTGGTAATATTTTCTCAAAGATCCCATGAATTTTATCTTTCTTTCCCAGTTTTTCCTAATTGATTGAGAAGGCGATACCCAAGCCATAATTCCCTTCACTCAGGAAAACAATCCCTATAGATTACACAGAGAGGGCCATGTTATATCTTCTTAGTGGTGATATGGAAGTTTAATTATATATTGGAAAAACCTTGGAAGATGAGTTGCAGAGATGCTGCCTAGATAATATAGGTAGTCCTTGACTTATGACTACAATTGAGCTCAACATTTCTGTTGTTACCTGAAACATTTGTTAAGTGAGTTTTGCCCCATTTTATGACTTTAATTGCCACAGTTGTTCAGTGAAACACTGAAGTTGTTAGGTTTGCACAGGTGGGCTGCTGGGGGTTCGCAGTGGCTTGGGAGAGCCTCTAGCTAAGATTCTGTGCAGTTCAGAGAACCCCCCAATCCCACTTCTGGCTGGCCCCACCCACCCCACCCCTCCCAGGAGTCCCCACGTGGCTCATTTTGGATGCAGGTAAGTTCAAGGTGCATGTGTTGGCTCTGGGAAGGTGAACAGCAGGTCTACCTGAAGTCTGGGAGGCCAGAAGTGGACTTCCAGACGGCTTCCAGAGCCTAGGGAGGTCAGTTTCACCCTCCCAGCTTGAGGAAAGCCTCCAGAGCCTGTGGAGGGCAAAAACCACACACACCCATGATGCAGGAGGCCGACTAGGCCACGCCCATCATGGCCATGCCCACCCAGCAACTGGGCATAGAACCCCTTGCTAAAATTTTTGAAGCCCATCCCGTAAGTTAGTAACACGTTTGTTAAGTGAATCTGGCTTCCCCCTGACTTCGCTTGTCAGAAGGTCACAGAAGTTGATCATGTGACCCAGGACATTGCAACCATCATACATATGAGACAGTCCCCAAGCATCTGAATTTTGATCATTTGACTATGGAGATATTGCAATGTGCGGGGGGAAATGGCCACTTTTCACTCCTGTTCTAACTTTGAACGGTCACTAAATGAACTGTTGTAAGTCAAGGACTACCTATAGTCAGATATAAATGGGTGTAGGCCACAGCTGCATAGTGGGCAGAGCACAACTCTCAGGATGGATCCTTCCTAAATTATCTGGCTGTAAAAAGGATGGAAGGAGAATTTTATTTATTAATTTTGTTTGCCGCTCATCTTCCAGCAAGGTCTAGATACCTATCAGCATTAAAATGAAACCATAAATGTTTTATACTTTTACTTTCAGATTTGCAAGTTTCTGTTAATGTAGCTTTACAATAAAGTAGAATTAGCTTATTTGATCATATTTCCTACCTGGTTTACCTGGTAAAGCATATTGGAAATGATTTGGCCTAGCCTACTTGAACATGTGCATGTGTCTGTAATATGGTGGTTTATAACCAGTGGTGGGATTCAAATAATTTAACAACCGGTTGTCTGCCCTAATGACCAAGCCAACTCAACGTCACTCACGTCAATGAGTGCTTCGTTTTAGCTGTTACAATGTAATAAGTGTTAACCAGAGAGGCAGTTTCTGTAAGCAGGGCAATAAAGATAGGGCTACAAACAACACCAGAATGTTTCCTTCCTGCCTTCCTTACAGGATTAGCCCTGTAAAGTGGAAAAAACAAAATGATATTTCTTCCAACAACCAGTTCTCTGAACTGCTTAGAAAGTTAACAATTGGTTCTCCCAAATAGGTGCGAACTGGCTGAATCCACCACTGTTTATAACTCAGAAGTAAATAAAGGTTTTGTGCTTCATACTACTGAATATTAGCTTATTCATTTATTGTTAAATCAGTCGATCATGTTCATTTTTTTAAGGGATAAACATTCTCTCCCTTCTCTGGAGCAACAGATTTTTGGATTATTTTGCCATGTCTTTCAGACATCAGACAATAAAAAATTATTACCAAATAAATTCATGTCTCCATGTCTATGAGGGAGAAAGAGAGAGAAAATTATTTTGCAATGGCTTCTGTTTAATTTGCATATGACTGATTAATTTTATGAACTTGGATGCACTTCTAGTTTAAATTGAATGCTTTATGTATGGTAAGATGTGAATGTTATAAAACGTCACTTTGGTTTGGTTTTCGTGGGAACCTTTGCCTTCAGGTAACCAGCAATGGAGCAGATTTAGCGCTGTTTTGTAGTTGAACGCAAACAGACACGTACATACATACACATAGCATCTTACTTAAAAGCAATCGTGTATGTATTAATTAATTTCAGAATAGAAATCTCCACACAGTCTAATAAAATTTACTGCAGTGTGAAAAACAACAGCAATTCAGTTATAACACTGTAGCCTTAAAACTAGTTATAGTTTACTTTGTTAGTTGCTGGAGGGATAAAAAGACATAAACATGGTATGCACTTCTGGGAGTCTCATTCCTGCTTTTTTTTTTTAAAAAAAAAAGATAAACAGTAGTAAGTAGCAGTAAGCAGCAATGGTCCCTCAGAGCAAAATTCTTATTAAATAAGAATATGTGGCTGGATACAATGAACTTTCAAAAGCTTTGGGGGAAAATATTTCTAGAGTCATTCATTTAAATCTTTGTAATAGTTTTACAGGCTCCAGTAGCCATAAATGGTGTGACTGAATGTTTCTCAGTAAGATCGGCAAACAAATTGATGCTTCCCAGCAGGGTAGACACTTCAGATGACAGAGAGAGTGAGATTCTGTTTGAATGCATGAAAGAAACATGATACTGTAATTTCATAGTTATTGTACAGTTAAATCCTGGCTTCTAAACTTTATTTGTTATATCTCTCTCTTTTCTTATCAAGAGCCACAGCACTGTATACAGGTATATCCATGTGCACTTACCTGCAGACATTTATTTACGCTGCATTCTTTGCATATTGCTACTTTGCATATGAATATATCGTTCTATGTGTATCATTCCCATTTAAATATATAGGTTTTGTTTATGTCCTATTGTCCAGTATCAGAAAGATTGTGAACCTGTGACTGGATAATACTTTAGTAAGAGACCATGACACACTGTAAATATTTGTGTAACTCTTCTTGTTTGGGTGACTTAAATATCACAAGTTTAGACAACCGACATATTACAGTAGTAATGGACAAAAATTTGTAGCACCCAGTAGAAGAAATATTTCAGGAGCATGTCATAGACGGTCACTTTTTTGAAGAATTTATCACTTTTTAAAAATTCCCAGACAGCTATTTGGATCCTTTAAAAAAATATTAATAAAAATGTTTTGTCTTTCATTGGGATTTTAAGTTATCTGTTCATATCAAATATGAATATAAAAAACTCATGAATGTGAAAAAACATCAATATCTGATATACCAATACTACCCCAGTGTTTTTAGTTTAACAATAAAAAAATCAGAGTTCAGAAAACTTTTACAAACTTAGTCTTACAATTTTTTAAAATTACATATTTGCGTGTAATTATTAGCATTCTGTAACTGTATAAAATAGTTTCTAGCTAGTCCCATACAACAGTTATGACTACAATGGAGTTAAATATTACTATTGCCAAGTGAGATAGTTGTTAGCTGAATTTTGCCCCATTTTATGACTTTCTTGCCACAGTCATTAGGTGAATCACTGCAGTTGTTAAATTAGTAATATGGTTGTTAAGTGAATCTGGCTTTCTATTGACTTTCCTGGTCAGAAGGTCACCAAAGGTGATCACATGTCCCCAGGACACTAAAACCATTTTAGTGAGTTGCCAAGTGTCTGAATTTTGATCATATGACCATGGGAATGTTGCAACAATTGTAAATGTGAAAAAGAATCATAAGTCACTTTTTTCAGTGCTGTTGTAACTTCGAACGGTCACTAAATGAACTGTTGTAAAAACTGTTATACCACTACCTTCTTGCTAACTTGGTATTTCTCAATCTCAGTAATAGTTTTTGGTTTTTCAGCTTTGTTTCAAAATGGGAACATATCAAATGAATGAGCAATTTAATGATAGAATCTCTGTAAATGCTTTGGAATTCCTATACCTGAAAGAATTGCCTAATAGTGATTGACAAGCACACATTTTATGTATTTATGTATTCATGTTACTTTGTTAGTAAGTCTACAGCAATGTTTGGTACAATCTTTTTTTTGTTGTTGTTTTATTTTGGCAATCTTGAATGTGATTCCACCACCACCCACAGAATGGTAATGGATAAATTTATTGTAGCAGTAAACCTAATACTCCAAAACTAATTTGGTCCTCTCTCTTCAAACTCAGTGCCAAAATTTAACTTTAGTTTTGAGGGGAACACAGACGGCAGGGTTTACAGTTAGCAGAGTTCAGAGACAGATGGAGAGGAAGACATACACAGAGAGAGGGGGGGGGAGACTAACAGGCAGACAGAGAAAGAGACAAAGGAAGAGAGATGGGGGGAAGAGAAAGATAAATAAGAGACAGAGAGAAAGAAACAGAGAGAAAGAGATAGTGGGAGAGAGAAACAGACAGAGATGGAGATGGAAGGTGACATGGAAGGAAGAAAGGTAGACGGGGAGGAACAGATAGAGGGAGAAAGAAGAAGAGGAAGAGAGAAACAGGGAGAGATAGAGAAAGGAGAGACTAGGGAAGATATATATAGAGAGAGAGCGAAAGTGAAAGAGAGACAGAGACAGACAGAGAGAGATAGAGGGAAAGAGAGTTAGAGGGAGAGAGAAAGAGAAAGATAAATAGAAAGAAGGGGAGGGAGAGAGTGAGTGAGTGTGTGTGTGTGAGAGAGAAGAGAGGATACATTGTTTAAAACATATACAAATAATTACACACTTGTAAGCTCTTTATTTTTTTCCCTTTCCTCACAAGTTGTTTGATATGAAGCTGATATTGATATTTATTTGTAAATTGAATTGAGTAGGCTTTTACAGTTGTTTTCATTTATCTACATGTGTACTATCATAGAACAGAATTGATCAAGTATAGTAATGGGCAAGGTCTGATTTTCCAGATGTCGCTGGATTGAATGTTCTCTAATTTGGAGGATTGATGGAAGTAGGATGCAAAAAACATTTGGAGGGCATACTTTACCCAATCTTTCTAAAGCCTCCAATCCATACATATTATAAATATTCTTCATTGCACTATTTTGGTGACTGAAATGAAACCCTTTATAATTAACTGTTATTCAGTTATGGATATATAGCAATAATCAATGTCTATGTGTGTGCACAAATGTGTGTGTGTGTGTGCATGCATCCATGCATATGCATGTGTGTGTACACATCACAAGTGGGTCTTTGCATACTCTTCCCATTGTTTTTAACCAACAAGCTGAGTCTTAAACTGTGCATCCACTAGAATAGCTCAAAAGAAAAAAAATATGTTTGGTTTTTTTTTCTTAAAAGAACATTATTTTCTCACTGCTCTCATTAAGAGTGGGAGTCCACCTTTCCATAGAGAACACTGCATATATATACTTACATTTATAGCTTTTTGCACTTTCAAAAAGAAGGCAGGAACACTCCTGATAAGCTCCAACAATGTCACTAAAATGATACTAGGGTCAGGGTTCCAAGTAACACCCCTAACAAAAGAAGACTCCGAGGCTTGAGTTTCCTCAAAGTTCGATTTTATTAGAGATGTCATATTGGCACATCTGGGAAAACCCAAATCTGAAAATTTCCAGGTTTTCCCCACCCAAACGAAAGTCCAAGTCCCTGCTCGCCAACCACATGTCCATCACATGGTCCAATCAGGCACCTTCTCAACTGGAGATGCCTTCCAGTCACACCACTGAAGGTGCAGGGTAAGACGTCCTTGACTCTCAGAGAAAGGAATGTTATTTTGATTATATCTCTTACACTCCATATGCCCCCCTCCCAATTTCCCACAGCATTAAATGTGGCAGGTCTGAAGGCCCAATGGAAAAGATGGCTTCGAGGCCTGACAACTAGCTCCTCAGGAGAGTTGACAGCGTGGTCATTTGCAAAAGGAAAAAAAACTTCGCCTCTGTGATTGTAAAGGCAGTGATTTCCACGCAGGCAAAAACCATGCACAAACTTTGCTTTACCACAGAAACTGGAGCACACACAACTGAGTGCAATACATTTGTCCTGTAACATATATTTGTAGTGAATGCACAGATGTCCTGAAGGGAATGGCTTTATTTGTCTGGTATTGGCAAGAGATGAGATACACTCAGGCATTGAGTAATCCTTTTCGGACAGCCCCTTAGGATTTTAGCATTGTCCTTACTGGCACTCAACATCTGTGATGGCCCTCATACTTCTTACTAGGGCTACATCTGTTCATGGTTGCCCATGCCAGGCATATGGCCTTGTACAGAACAGCCCATAGAGTAACCCAAATGGTCTGTGATGGCATAGCAACATTTCTAGGGAATCATGCAGTACATTCCCGCGCACATTTATTCCAATAAATAGTTGTAAATGGTATATACAGCCTCATAATAGGTCCCAAGGCTGCAACTTTTAAAACAAACAAAGCAAAACCTATTTCTCCATGTTGGATGCTGGGGGGAAAAATGTCAGAAATTTAAAAAAGGTTGTTTTGATGTATTTCACCAATAAGATAAATGAAGCATGCCAACCAATCCAGTCAACTAATCCAATTCCCACTACAAACGCATTCCACTTGTTTATTCTGAAAAAGTTGTACAGCATGTCCCACATTTACTAGAAATCTGACTTTGATTCCTGTCAAAGTCAAGTTTAAATACAGAAATGTGTCAAATAATTCCCAATTATTATAAATAGAATGCACATTGCAGAAATGGTGGCAGGTTGTACATCACACTCTTGTCTTCACTGTATAAATTAGAGATGTAAACTGTGTAGCAAGTGCTTCCTAGCTGTTCCAATCCAAAAGTAACCGGTCATAAATTAAAAGTGAGGTACTACCTTGCACAAAACAGTTTTCCGTGTTAAAATGTAAGGGTAGACTTTTTCAAACAGGAGCTGACAGCTCTTGTTCAGCAAGATAAATAAGAATAATTGCTTCAAAATAATTGTTTAGCTACACTTCTGAGTGCATTATTTGCAGTATATTTATTTATTAGATTTATATGCTCCCCAAATGTCCCAAATATGCTTTTTCAAAAGGCAACTGGACTTTGTTTTTCCTTGAAAACATTTCATTTATCATCCAAGAAGCTTCATCAGTTCTTCAGAACTGGAGAAATTTCTTAGCTGTGAAGCAAAAAGTCTTCAAGGAAAAGAAAAGTTCAATTGCTCTAAAAGAGCTTTTTTTCAAGAAGCTTTGTTTTTCTCTGAAAACATTTCACTTCTCATCCAAGAAGCTTCTCCAGCTGTTAGAGCTGAAAAAGCTTCTTGGATGATAAGCAGAACATCTTGAAAGGAAAACAAGAAAGTCCAGTTGCCTCTTGAAAAAAGCTCCTTTGGGACAACCATGACCTGGATAACTGAGAATTTCCATAGACAAACCCAGTTGCTTTTTGAAAAAGCACCTTTGGGACAACTATGAACTGAATGACTAAGAGTCTTCATAGACATGCTGCCTGGATTTTATATGTCAAGGTAATGTACACAATATTCCCATATCCTATTTTCCATGTCTCCATGAGATTGGTTGGGCTGAAAGAGAGTGACTGACCTAAAATCACCTTAGCTTTATGGCTAAGAATACATAGCCTTTTGAGGTCTAATCCAGCACTGTAACCCAGAGGTGGTATTTAGCAGGTTCTGACCAGTTCTGGAGAACCGGTAGCGGAAATTTTGAGTAGTCCGGAGAACCGGTAAATACCACCTCTGACTGACCCCATTCCCATCTATTCTCTGCCTCCTGAGTTCCAGCTGATTGGAAGGGAATGGGAATTTTGCAGTAACCTTCCCCTGCACTGTGGAGAGAATGGAGATTTTGTAGTATCTTTTCCCTGCCACGCCCACCAGGTCACACCCACCAAGCCATGCCATGCTTACCAAGCCATGCCAACAGAACCGGTAGTAAAAAAAATTGAATCCCACCGCTGCTGTAACCCCTGTTCCACAATGGTTCTGTTATAATCTTGGCATGTAGTACAGAACATGAGATGATCTAGAATGGAACTTTTATTAGTCAGGATTATTGATTTGATTCTTCTGTGGCTGGTTGCTTCCTAGTTCATTTGAAGAAGTATCAACTGTTCACATGATACTTGCAACCTTCTGAAAATACCAATTGGAACAGGATCGATACAGTGTTGATTCTCTTCTCACAATAACCTAGCAAGAGGTTGACACACATTTTCCCCACTAGTTTAGGTCTGGATTTTAAAGAAACAAAAATCTTCCATACAGTCTGTTGAGGAAGAATTTGAATATTTTTTCTGCTAATAATAGTGTGATGAGATACCAGTTATTAGAAATAATGTTCAGTTAATATTCAGCTTTCCCTAAAAAAGTACAAAAAGGGCAGAGAGAAGAGTTTTACTTCTAAAATATTTAAGGAAGTTAGGAGTGAGGTTTTTTTTATTCACCAAGCTCCCCAAAAGCCTTTTTACAGTTCTTTCCCCCTAAATTCATAATTACAGTTCTTTCCTCATAAACTAATGGGATGGTCACATAGCAAAACAATGTTTACCCTGGCTCTATTTTTGCAGTTTTCCAAAAGTGTTCCCTATGAAAAAAAATCAGTGCAAACATTTGTCTTGCCCATAAAAAGAAAGCACTTTAGTAAAGTTGTTCTTTACCTTTGATCTAAAGTATTAAAGTGAAAGAATATTCCCTTTCTTTTCAGTGCATAATAGCAACTCTGAATAGCAACTTTTATTCTGCAGGTTCCGTGAACCAACAGAATAAAACAATAAGTACAGCCTCCACCGTCTCATGACAATAGTAAGCTTAAGAAAGAAAGAAAGAAAGAAAGAAAGAAAGAAAGAAAGAAAGAAAGAAAGAAAGAAAGAAAGAAAGAAAGAAAGAGACGGTAAAGCACCCAGAGAATAAGGTTTTGTTTTGTTTTTTAAAAAAGAATATTTTCCTCATTTTGCAAAAGGGGGAAAAGAAGAAAAAGTCAGCTTTTGACAGAGTCAAATCTTTTCAGGTTCAGAGAGAAAATGAAGCAAGGAAAGTATTTTGTGTCTTGGCAAAGCCCTGGCCTATTGGAATGGAAGCGGAGACAGTGACTTTGTTCCCCTTGTGGCTGTGTTCCATTTAAACAAAGGCCAAAGGGGCTCAGTAGCAAGGAATTACAAACGCACACTTGGTGTTGTCCATTGTTGAAGTGAGGCGATGGCTATGCCTGTTCTGAAGGGAATCACGCTGTGCGTGGCATGGAAGTGTGTGTCTATACAGTCGCTAGCTTGCCAGCTATACTTTGGGGTGTTAGTTCTCTTGCTGTTACTGTAATGAGATTAGCGATGAACATGGTGCTTCTGCTTTCTTTAGACACGGGGTTTTGCAAACTTGTGACAAATATGAGCTGAGCAGCCAGAAAAGCAATCAGCAAAGAGGGCTAAAAAATCTCTCTGTGTGGGATGGTATATTTGAGCACACACTGTGGGTAAGAAGGCAAATGCCTTTGTAAACTAGATGGATCCCGCTGGGCGTTTAGCACTAAAACCCACTGATAAAAAGGAAAGAAGAAAGGAACTTGTCTTGTGTGAAATCTGCTTCTGATACTATAGCCTATTTACATGCTTGTTAGAATGACATCTTGCAATATACTCCACGAGACATGTTGCTGAACCAATAAATAAGAAAAATGAAGCCTTTTGCAGCTAGTGCATCAGGCCAGTAAGTTGCTAGCTCATGAGCTGAAATTGAACATATGTCCAAAAATGCAAAGTAGGCTTTCACAGAGTGTTGTCAGTTGATTTGAAGCCTGTGTATTTCCCTCCTTGAAGCTCTGGAGTACAACTTGTGCAAAGGCATTAAACGCTTGTCTGAGAAAGCTTTCAAATGCATTGATGTGCTCATTGTACAATAGATATATTGCTGCTAACTAGAATCAGGAAATTGCTTAATGGGAGCCCCAAACAAAAGCTGGATACATCTAGATATTATCCAAGACAGCCCGGCATTTTTAACAGGCCAACTTACATATCCTAAAGAAGATGTACATTCTTGTCGTCTTTTCCTCCAGCAAGCTGTGACAAAAAAAAAGTGAGGGAGGCAGGGGTGCGAGAAAGAAAAACGAATGGGAAAGGATTAAATTGAATCTGCAAATCTCTGCATGGTCAGAGATGAAACCAATTGAGGACACAAATGGATGTTCTAATTTGGTTCTGTCTGGTGCTTTGATATTTTAGGTTGCACATAGAAGTGTTCCTAGAGCTCTGGAATCAAGACATAAAGACATAAATAGTCAATTCCCACTTTATGAATAGGTAGTTAGAAATGCATGAACTCACTCCCTGTGATGGAAGAGCGAACAGCGTCTGAGAAAGGAGAGAAAGACGCACAGCCATGAAAGAAAAGAAGACTGTTGGCAACAAAGGAAATATGAGAAGGAAACTCAAAGCAATTGTTTTATATTTTTATAATTATTGCCTTCATATATTTGTTGTTTTACTTGATTGTTATATGTTACCCAAACCTTTTTTTGTGAGGTGGCCTTATAAATTTGATAAATAAATAAATAAACTATATAAATTGTATGTGTATCTTCAGCTGGAGAGTTGTGTTGCCTGTTTTCAAAATTCTGTTGAAGATCTATTCAATTCACTGAAATCCAACCTTTTCTGAAGACAATAATCCAAATTAAAACATTGCCAGAAGATGACTGTCTCCAGTCCACCTGAAAATACTGTATCTAAGGAAGATAGCAATGTCTTTGGGAAATGAGTTCCACTATCAAAGCACGCTTACTTTTAGGACATTTTTTCATTTGTAGATGGAATCTGCCTCCTTATAACAGAAATTCGTTGTTTTCTGTCCTGCATTTGGCAATGAGAGAAAATGTTGACTTTCTTTTATGTGATGGCCTTAACAGCATTTGACAAAATAATATATGCCTCTTCTGTTATCATGTCTCAAAGTGAAGCAAACCAAGGAGCTTCAATCTCTGTTTCTGTGGCATTCAAATTAAAGGTAAAGGTTTCCCTCACAAATATCTGCTAATCGTTCCCAACTCTAGGGGCGGTACTCATCTCTGTTTCAAAGCTGAAGAGCCAGTGCTTTCTGAAGACGTCTCCATGGTCATGTGGCCAGCATGACTAAATGCCGAAGGCTTACGCAGCATTGTTATCTTCCACCAAAGGTGGTTCCTATTTTTCTACTTGCATTTTTACATGCGTTCGAACTGCTAGGTTGGCAGAAGCTGGGACAAGTAACAGGAGCTCACTCCATTTCGTGGTGCTAGGGTTTCGAACTGCCAAATTTCCGACCTTTTCTGATCAACAAGCTAAGTGTCTTAGGCACTGAGCCACCAAGTCCCGTAGAGTTAAGTTACCATTCCTTTATCTTTTTATCCTTTTTTAACCTGTTCTGATTTTAATTAATTCCTATTAAAGTGTGGAGTACTTTGACACAGGATGAGCTTTGAGCAAAACACAATAGAGTAGAATAGTGTCTATGATTTTAAAATGTTATTTCTGCAGGTGCATTCTAGGAATACATTTATCTTCTATCTAACTTTAATCATACTGCTGGCTAAGATTCTATTTGCAGTCAACTATCATGCCTAAGCTTTTTCACTCACATATTAAGCCAAATATCCCACCTCCTCCAGCTCTTCATTTGGCTTTTGTTTCCTGAGAAAGTACAACTTTGTACTTTCTCAGATAAATTCCATGCTATTACTTTCACTGAATTTCTCCAATCTATCAAGATCATTTTATTTCCTTTCCTTTGGAGTATGACTTATCTTATCCAATGTTTCATAATTTACAAATTTGATAGAGATTCCTTCCATCCATTATCCAAATGTTTAATAAAAAATATTGAAAAGTAGAAGATCCAGAACTTATCTTTCTGGCATTCACTTGATATGTCTCTCCAATTTTCTGAACATCCTTCGAGGGCAATTTTCAAGCCAGGTATGTATCCACTTGTCATGGCAACCAACTCAAATTTAATTAGCTTGCTAGTCAGCATATCATGGGGTAATTTGTCAAATTCTTTGCCCATGTTAAGGGATACTATGCCTATAGAATTCCCAGATTCTATTAAGGTAGCTTCCTATTTTTTTTTAAAAAAAGATATGTACTGTGGCAATATTATTATTATTTTTTTGAAAAATGCATGCTGACTTCTGATAATTATCACATTGTTTTCAAGATACTTACAGATCAATTTATTTAGAGATCAATTTCTGAAGACTGTATCAATTTTCCAGGGTTCCTTAATGGCAATAGTTAAAACAGAGTTTCATCTACTTTCTTCAGTATCTTAAGTTTCAAATCATATGTTTCTGGAGATTTAAAACTCATTTTAAGTAAGCAGACACTCCGTGACAGTGATTCTGGCAGTCTCAAACTTCAGCCCTGTCACTTCAAACCCATTTCCTAACTTTTGGTAAATATTTTTTATTGTTAACAATTGAACTACAGTAGGCATTCCAATTGCCTTTTCTCGATTGTTGCCATTTGGTCTTTAATTTGTGATTGTAATTTCTTTTTTTAAAAAGGCCTTTGAAACAAACACAAAGATTTTTATTAGCAGATAAACTAAAATAGGGCAGCCATTGTGTTCTGACAAAAGGCAGACGGTCATCTCTGTTCACTGCTTTTTGTTACATGTTTTATTCAGTTCTCTTACAAAGAGAAATATGCAATCAAAAGTAGCATTAAATCTTCCAGTTTCAGGTCTAAACACTATAAAATTCTCATACTGCCTTATAGAATCTTGAAGCTGAATCCCTGATTAAATGAACTAAGGCAATGATAAATTTTACAAAAACTGTATTGGCGAATATACTTTGTTAAGCTAATTCTTTTAGAAAGTTATGATTTTTTAAATTAGATTCTTGCAAAAGAATTATTGCAAAATATATAAGCCCAGAATGAAAGGAAAGGTAAGGCTTAGGCTTTTGGCACAGTCTGGCCAGGTTTTCCTTCTGCTGATCCTTTGCACACTTAGACAATTTTGTGAAAGTAAGAGTTATACACTTGCAAAGCCTTGAGTTAGTTTTCAAGAAATGCCCTTACCCATTCTGTCACTGTTGTTCTGATCTTATTTATTTATACTTATTGCTAATTCTGATTTAGCAGACTCACTGGAGTATGGCTTTAATTTTACTGGATAGTATAAAATCAAATCAAATCTGATATAGACACGCAACAAATGAAAAAAAATGAGTATCATATAGTGAGGAAAAGACCTATCACAATCAGAACAAATAAGGCACATAAAATAGGCACACACTAATTTACCCAGAATTGGAGGTGACACATTTTTTAAGGATCATCTAAAAGCTTATAGGGTACATGGTAATGTAATAATGTCTTCCATTGCTTTGTGGTGCTTTATATAAACAGAATTTCTAAAAAGTACTCAGCATGACATCATGCTGCAATGCAGAGTATATGGCAAAACACGGAACACTGTTACCTTCCTACTGAAGTGGTACTTATTTATCTACATGAATTGTTTCGAACTGTAACTTTGCAGGAGCTGGGACAAGTAACAGAAGCTCTTCCTGCCATGTGGGGTAAGGTTCAAACTGATGGAGCACTGACCTTCTCTGGCATCATTTAAGCCACTGAGCCACTGCACCTCTCAGAGGGTAGGTATTGAGGCAAAACAGGCACATTTCCAAAGTTCAATCAGTATGATGTCATTTCATAGATGGCAGCTGAATGGTTTCCATTATATTGAAATTCACAGGATGGGCAGAAATAATAATGGAGAGACAACTGATTTTGAAAAGCAAATTGTAACCAATCTCTAAAGCATTAGAGCTGACTCCACCATCGGTAATAGCACCAGATTATGACTGGTGGATTGCTTAGGGAAATAATATGGCATATAAGGATAACTGCATGTCTTGTACTTGTATCATGTAGTTAGCATATTCTGGATTAAAGGATTAAAAGTGGTTACTTTTTGAATGGGAGATTGTAGTGAATATTAGGACTGCAAGCTATATTGAGAAGTGGAGAAATATTGCAGAAGGCAAGGTGGACCACTTCCACATTACAACCACGAAAAATGCAAATATATGCCCCTATAGTCACCCCTATAGTCAATTCAAGGACAACTTTAGGGTGACAATTACTTTTGGAAACATTCTCTCGTAGTGGAAACAATTAGTGTAAAGGTATTCATGTTTGTGTTATGGAGGATTATCAGCAAGAGTAAAAAAAAAAAGTTATGGGTTTCTTCTGTACCCATCCATACTACTTGACATTTGAAAAAGAGATTTTTCAGGATGAAATATTAGCTAACTAAAAATCTCCCTCCTGGCACAAAGCCTACTCCTGAAACTTGATGTTCCAAATCTGTCATCATAGTACTGCTTGGTCAACTGGATTAGCAGACTGCATTTATCTTAACACTGACAAATGGGATAGCTTCATTCTCTGCATGCAGGAACATTGCAAAGTAATGTTCAGGAAAATAAAGCAGGCTGGAATTTTACATCATTTAATCAGAAGAGATAAAGACCTACTACCTGCCTTTGCATGACCATTTTTAGTGTCTTTAAAAGCTTACTCGGTTTCATTTCTTTTTCTGCCTTGACACGTTGCACATATCCAGCCAACATTGTTGCTTTGAGGATCAGTGCTTGGAGTCCCCACAAAAAAAAAATGAATCTAGTTCATCCTCAAGCTAACATTGTGGTGTAAATTCAACTTTTGGCATTTGCCATCTAAGATAGGTGCTCAACTTTGTTTCATGATGGGGTTATGTATCATGCAAAAGAGATGCAGGTTGATCATCAGCATCTAATCTACAGAGTTGACTGTGCCCACTTAGAAGGACTAATAATATGCTTTGGTAATAAAGAGCTTTGTATATCAAATATTCTCATTTAAAAACAATGCCATCATGCCACGTAGTGCCGAATTAACTTTTCAGCAGCATTTTTGTTTTTAGCAGTAGTTTGTTTGAACATGGAAGGCACCTAACACCTGGAAAAAAAAAGAGGAGAATGTTAAGGAAAGAAGAGAAGCATAATTGGACATTAAAATTCACAAACTTTGTTTCATTTCTCCTTCAATTTGCATATTTTTAGATTAAAACAGCGGGATGGCAGCAGAAAAGGAGATGTTTGTTATTAATTGTTTGGATTGAGGTCACTATTGATATTAAATATGAAAGGGCAAGTTACTCAATTATCTTTGAATATCTGATTTCTTTTCCTGCGTTGTTCAGATTTCAAACAAAAATATTGCATGCTTTCCACAAGAATATATTGTATTACAATAGAGAATTATGTCTGCAAGGCAGGGGTGGATGTCAAAGGAATAGAAAGGAACAGACTTGATTTTTAAAAAATATATATTAAAATGTCCTATTATACAATGAATAGACAATCCTTCTTTGCTACCGTGGGCCCTATGCTGCCATAGGGCCCACAACCATAGAGCACACTCCTAGAGCGGCCGCAGCTGGAAGAATCAGAAGCCGAGTTCCAGAGTTTGGAAGCCGGAGACGAAGTTATGATCAGAGCACAGCAGTGGCAGCAAAAGCGGCGGCGGTGCCCTGGCCCTGCAGGGAGAGCTGGGCCAGGGCATGGTGAGGCTGGGAGGCATGCGAGCTAGTGACAGAACAAGTGCTCGCGCAACCACCCTCTACTGCCAGGCAGAGCTCCATGCACTGACCTCCCGAATGTGCCAAGCCGCGAGAGCTGGGGAGCAGGCAGAGCACCACGTGGCTTGGTGCCTTAGGGATACCCCCGAGGTCAGTGAATGGTGCTCTGCCTGGCTGGAGAGGGGGTTTGCTGGGTGGCTGCTCATGAGCGTGATCACCTTGGTTGCTTCACCCCCGGGGCTCTGCCCGGCTCTTCGGGAGCACGCTAGCAAGGGAGCAGCCACCCAGCAACTTCCCCCTCTGGCCAGGCAGAATGCCACTCCCCAACCTAGTGGTACCCCGAAGGCAGCAAGCAACGTGAGCGCCTTTCTCCCCCCCTTGGCTCCCGCAGCTTGGTGGCTTCGGGATACCGCTAGGTCGGTGAGCGATGCTTTGCCTGGCTGGAGGGGGGTTTTCCAGGGGGCTTATTTTCAAGGGGGAGTTATATTTTTGCCCAAATGAAAAATGTAGCAAGGGCTTAGTTTCAGGACAGGTTGTATTTTCGGGAAAACACGGTATTACTACATCTTCTTTTCAATGTCTTGTTTTTCTGTTTACTTTCTGATGCCTCAGTTCTCCATCCCAACTGAAAGTATCCAAATCTGTTCTTTCAATTCTTTTCCCACCAAACTATTGTCCCTTTGTTTTACTTCTGTTTTTCAAAACTATCTTTGCCTTCATTTACAGATTTGCATCTGAAGAACATTCTCTCTTCACTTAAAATACATACTCTGTATGCATGCAGAGTCTAATTCCCGAGATCACTTGGGTAACATTCAGAAATTTAGAATAAGGTAGAAGTCAGAAAGTACAGTTTATTTAAAATGTCTGCAAAATATTATGTCAAAAAAAAAAATCCCTATTCTTTTTTTTGAAAAAAAAAACTTATAAAAGATGGATTGCACTTACTCTGTTTTCAGAATTTTTCTTATAGTATATATGTCACATCAGTCCCAAAGGTGCTTTTTCAGGAGGCAACTGGACTTTCTTGGGTTTTTTTCCTTTTGAAGATGTTTCTCTTCTCATCCAAGAAGCTTCTTCAACTCTGACAGAAGCATGGGGAATGGAAGGATTTATATTCCTTGCAGACAGCTGGTAATCTGTATCCTTTTAGTGGGCACTTAGAGGTTTATCTGTGTCTTCAGGCTCACTTGAGTAATACTCCTGGTTACTTGGGTGATCCTGAAGACACAGATAAACCTCTAAGTGCTTCAACAACCTTCTAAAACAGAGCTGTTAAACTCCCAGCCCATGGCTGGATGAGTCACATGCTGGCCATGTGCATGCCCGGTTTAACAAAAGGGGGGAAGTCCCAATATGTCATGTGACAACGCCATGCTAATGTGAGTTTGATATCCCTGCTCTAAAAGGATTCAGATTACCAGCTGTCTGCAAGGAATATAAATCCTTCCATTCCCCTTTGTTCTGTTAGAGCTGAAGGAGCTTCTTGGATGAGAAGTGAAATGTCTTCAAAAGAAAAAGGAAAACAAAACAAGAATGTCCGGTCGCCTCCTGAAAAAGCACCTTTGGGACAACCATGACCTGGATAGCTGAGAATCTCTACAGACTATTTCACATCAGATTGGCTGCCATAACACTCTCCAGTGTTTTTGTATCATCAAAGCAGTAATGATATAAAAGCTTATATAATATATTTGGTTGTAACATCCTCCAAAGAAATATTTTTAATTAAGTAAATATTTATTACTTTAACTAGAAGAGCCATGGTGGGGCAGTACTGCAGGCTAACTCACTGCTCACTCCAGCTCTTTGATTCTGAATGGCTCAAGGTTAACTCAGCTCTATCCTTCTGAGGACCCAGATTGTTGGGGGAAATATGCTGACTATGTAAATGGCTTAGAGAGGGCTGTATGCACTATGAAGCAGTATTTAAGTCTAAGTGTTATTGCTATTGCTAAAGATACTTTATTTTCCCTATTTTCAAAAGTTATTTGGAAAAAAAACGATGAAGCTACCAATATAAATTATTATCCATGGAGCTTCTGGGTGAGGACTGATGGTGAGGGAGGCAACCCTGTAAGCATTGAAGATTGGTGGCCATGCAACATGTTCTGGCTAATGAAATTCTGACCAGAGGAGGACAGATCAGGAAATCTACTTGAGATATGTAGTAGACACTCCCATATAAATTATACTTCCCAATGTGAGGTTACTTTCCATATGAAATATTAAAATGTATGCATAAGAGGAGGGAATCAGGAGGTTGACAGAACACTGAAAATCTTACAAAAATCTTGAAGAAAAAAAAATGTTTGCCCAGAAATCAGAAGATGGTGAGTTCTAGCTTCACCTTAGAAATGAAAGCCTGTTGGGTATCTTTGAGCCAGTAACTGTCTCTGAGCTCAGCCCACATCATTCCTTAAAGTAGGAGGAGGAAGGCTTAGGCGGTTTAGGAAGAAATAAAGGTGGAAAAGGAAGAAAAGGAAAGGAAAGGAAAGGAAAGGAAGGAAGAAAGGAGAGAGGAAGGAATGAAGGGAGGGAAGAAAGGAAGGAAAGAAAGAAAGAAAGAGAGAGAGAGAGAGAAAGAAAGAAAGAAAGAAAGAAAGAAAGAAAGAAAGAAAGAAAGAAAGAAAGAAAGAAAGAAAGAAAGAAGAACAAAATCTGGAAAGAGATAAATATACTTCTTGGCACAATCAGTCAAATAGGAATGCTGTGGTGAAGGGGTTCAAAGATATAGTATTCTGGAAAAGAGCATAACTGGCGGAAAAAGAGTATTCTGTCCTGTGATATTTTGTTGAGTGACTATTTATACCATTGCAACTTTCAGCATGAATTCATTTGCCCTATAAATAGTTCTGCAGTGGTAATCCCTAACCATCTCAAGAAGGAGTCGATGATCCCTGAACCATTCCATGTGCTGTGTCCTTTTATTGTTGTTGTTGTTGTTATTTTTTAAACACTCATGTTGTTAACAAAGATAAAATAACGCATTGCTTTTTAAGGAGGGGAAAAACCCCTTGGTAATGCTTCTAGAACAGTTTTATCTTTGTGACATTAATGATAATCTCTTGTGTAATTAACTATGGAGTGGTTATGCATGCATTATGCAGTCTATGACAAGCCTCATAGAAAATACATCAGTATTAGCCACAGGTGAATTCGTTTAGAAAGATTAATGACTGCACCTGAATTTTAATGTCTGAAAAGGGACAGAACACTGAATCCTTAATTAAAAAGTTGAATGAGTGGTATGGTTTGTTTAACATCACAAATTTCAACTGGAGATTTCTATATTCAAATGAAGTCTGCAAAGGGAAACTTCCCTCCAAGCAGGGAAGAGTAAAGGTGAGAAGCAATCATGTTTTATGTGCTTTCCGTTATGTAAATCGATACATGCATCAGTTGCTTTGATAAGGATCAAATCTGGTATAATTATGGCTCCTCTGTGCTTACAGTGAATGTTTGGTGGTTAAAAAAAAAAATGCCGGGAATACGTTACAGCACAATTCTGCTACCAGCAGAACATCAGATGAGAAAGCCAGGAGTGATCTTATTCTTCCCTTAATGAGGGACCGTTTTTGCTTCATTACGATTTTGCAGAGTTTTTAATCAGGAGAAAGTAACCTTGAAAATTATCACTGGAGTCCCAATCCCAGAAGAATGCGAACTGCCTTCCTTCAATCCTCTCTTTCAATTAGCAAGTTACTTTCAAGTTATTACCATGAAAGTTATTCCTCTTAAGATAGCGTCAAGTTTGAAAATCTAGGGGAGCAAATGTGCTTACCTATACTGTTATAAGTTAATCGTCTAGCTTGCTGATCCAATACTATTTCTTTAAAAGGTCGAGTTTGATTCGAATGGTTTTTTTAAAAAAAGTGAAAGTATCCCACCATCACTTACGCAGGGGTGGGCTGCTGGGAATTCACAGGGGTTCGGGAGAACTTCTAGCTACGATTCTGTGAAGTTTGGAGAACCCCCAGATCCCATTCCTGGCTGGCCCTGCCCACCACTCCCCTCCCAGGAGTCCCCACCCTTTTCAATAGATGTAAGTGCAGGGTGTGCACGAAGGCTTGAGGAGGGCAACAAATGGGCCTACTGGAAGTTTGGAAAGACAGGTCTCTTTCCGGCCTCCGGAGCCTGTGGAGCCTGGAAAGACCATTTTCGCCCTCCCAGAGGCTCGAGGAGAGCCTCCGGAGCCTGGGGAGGGCAAAACCTCCACCTCCATCACCGTGGTGCAGGAGGCTGACTAGATTAGGCCCACCATGGCCATGCCCAGCCAGCAACTGGGCAGAGAATCCTTTGCTAAATTTTTTGAAGCCCGCCCCTGCGTCTATGTGAACTTACTGTATCTTCTCACAAATCCTCTTTATTTCAGCCTTAGTAAACAGCACATTATCTAGCCAATCCTTTATAAAGTTTATTAGTTTTTTTTAAAAAAAAAAACTGGATCAGTTGAATTTAAAGCAATTTAGTGTTTCATCGATGTAAGCATTAGACTGGCTATTTCCAAAGGCCCGAAAATTCCTTTACGAAACAAATAATTTCAATTGATGACTAAATCTATTTGATGGATGTCAGCATTTAATTTATACTTTTTCATCCCACTGATATTTTTTTAAAGAAAACTAGTCCCAGAACATGTGAGTTCACATCCTAGTTTATCCATTCATTAAAAGCTAAGTATTCTTGTCTAGTTGGCTATCAAAATAAGGAAAATGGCTACTCATATTAAGGACTTTCTAACGATTGATTTCACATTGCTATTAGAGCAGTTCTTGTTATGTCTCTCTTTTTTCAGTAGCCCAAAACCTCAATCTGTCCTGTTCAGACATTACAGCATTTTTGTTGTCTTCTTACAACATGCAAATAAGCCATATCTGTTTTTGATTACAAGTAATCCTTGTTTAATGTCTGCTTCATTTAGTGACTATAATTACAATGCGATAAAAAGTAACTTTATGAACAGTCCTTATATTTATAACAGTCAGAGATCTTTAAAGCAAAGATGATGTAAGATTATTCGTACAATGTATACAATGTTCCTGTAATATTATGCTTTCTTAGAAGTATCTATATATAGGATTCAAAAAATGTATTTAATGGGATGGGGTTAATTGTTTTTTTTTACATCGGGATTAGACTGTTTGGAGTGCTGTTAAAATATTATAATAAATAAAATTATGAACTAGATTACATTTTAACTAAGCACTGTAATAACCTAAAATATTGCTAGTCTTTCTTTTCCTAATAAATGTCTTCATTTTCTTTCTTTTGTTTGATCCTAATTATAGAAAGAATGGAAAGGAAAGATTAATGGTTGGCATGCTGTTTGCATAAGTCCAGAGATCAGAAATTTCTTACAGGATGGAATTCTTAAATAGAAGTCACTAATAACTTTTTTAAAGTACCATATAAATCCCTCAATACATAAAATTCCATCTTGCAGTAATCATAGCCTTTATCCAAAAGCCAGACAGATAGGATGTGTTAGGGGAACTATTCTGAACCCTTTTCTTTACTGAAAAAGGATTTAATACCTTTTGCAAGAAACTGATCTCAGGCATGTGCTTTGGCCTTTGCGAGTGCAAGGCAAACATTCTGCAAGCACAATTCACAGCTCCAGTTATAGGTTATTTATCATAGGATGCATTTATAACAATCATATTTCCAGAAGTAATTCCTGAAATAATATAAACACTTGAGGAAAAGTTCCTGACAGAAAGCTATTTCAAAACCATGTAGCCCACAGGGCAGCTAGGAGTAAACTGATTCTCTTTTCATTATAGTTTATCCATTCATTAAAAGCTAAGTATTCTTGTCTGCTTTTCTCACTCTGACCCATGGATCTTGGACATTTTCTGCTGAAGCAGTGAAGAAAGCAATACTGTTGCAGAAAGTCAAGAGATAGGACTGCGAGATCAAGATAAGCTTTATTTTGGCCAAAAGGTCCAGACAGAGATAACAATTTCTAACATCTGGACAAAAACCTACAGAAAAGATAGTTTCTTCATACCTTTCTAAGAGCAACATACACGGAAATGCTTAACTTCACTTCTTATTGGTTACCTTGAGGAAAAAGCCTTATAAGTAGATAGGGTCTTACTTCTCCTTTTGCCTTGGGCCATAGGTACTGACTACGTGTCTCTAAGCGAACTTTAGCTGAACCTTGTGGTTTTGTGAGAACTATTGAACTCTGCGGTTAGGCACTCACTTCCCGTTCTTTTACAAGCTGCAAACTCTGCCTATGTGGCTTTTAATAAAGAAGGAAAGGGGCCCTGAGAGGCTGTCCAGCCTCACCCAGTAAGTTCACTCTTAATGTCCAAATCTCACTTTACGTCCTACTTTAATACAGTACCTGAGCTTGCTTTTTAGTTTGATAGCAATTGGTGGCAAGAATTTGGTGCAGTTCCATCATGAGGAATGACTCATTGTGAATGGAAATCTATATTTTCTTCAGGCAGCATTTTCAAGCTGAGTGACTTCCATGTTTCACTCATTTCTGGTGGGCCAAGAAGTTTCTTCTTTCATGGACTATTATCTTACGAAGTGAGATTGTTTACACTGTTTTACACAACAGTGTAAAAGGTTAACGGCTTAGTTAAGATAACATATAGAGAAAATGGAGATAATAATAAGAATACTAAAGACAGCAGGATATAAAATAAATATTTCTCTACCTCAACAAGTTATCGGTTCTCACAACACAACAACAACCCTCTTCTCTTTTCTACTGGATAATTAGATTAACAATTCTGTAATAGATTATAAAATTCTGGATTGTTTATTTGTTCATTTATGAATTTGCTTTCTTACCTTAATACATTTATATATACTGTTGCTGTAGAACACTGTTTCTCAGCCTTTGTGACTTTAAGAAATGTGAGCTTCAACTCTGGGAGTTGAAGTCCAAAAACTTAAAATTTGTAAGGTTGAGATATACTTTTCTAGACAAAGTGACACACTTAAGATCCACAGTTGAGGAAGAATTATGGCACATCTCTGGATCCAATCCATTAGCTGTACACTGTACCTCTACCACTCTGGTAAACCCATGAATACTGAAAGGTTTTATGGAAATATGTGTGTTGTTTTATCTGAATGTGAAGATGGCATAATCCCGTACTACACATTGATTAGCAGGAACCTTCTTTAAATGCTCACCTGAATGGATCTTGGTAAATAACTGGGCATGCTTTCCATTTTGAAATATTTCCCAGAATAGATGTGGATTAAAAAAACAAACTGGTCTGTTCCTTCTTTCTGATCCCCGTGTGCTCAGCCATGAAGTTTGAAGAGGAGTTCTACTTAGATTTGCTTAAATACAAGCACAAGTCTTCATTTGAACCCCTATAAAGGAGAATCCCAGATCACACGATGAGCTGTATTCAGGCCCCAACTGAATATTAGTGTGTGACATGTAATCAAAGTAGACATCTGACATAGTTATGGATTAGGGACAATTTATGCTCAATCATCTACTACCTTCAAATGGTCATACTTTCAGACAAATTTAACAGTAATAGAGTTGGAAGGGACCTTGGAGGTCATCTAGTCCAACCCCCTGCTCAGGCAGGACACCTATACTAGGGATTCAAACTGCCAAACTGCTGACTTTTCTAATCGACAAGCTCAGCGTCTTAGCTATGTTTGCATATATCTTTGATCACAGCCTTCGTAGAAATGTTTAGCATGTAATGAGTGCGTAACTGGTGCATTAACAGAGTTGTATATGGCAAGTCCAATTCTTTTCTTATCCCATGTTATGAGTCTATAGAAGTATGTGAACTTCCTCCTGTCAACATCCCACTTCCACCGCCATCATCATCACTAAAGTCTCTGTACATGGGGCAATCCTCAGACTCCTGTGTTCCATAGTTCAAGGATCCTGTAATCAACCTACTATTTGTACACATAAGTAATTGGTAGGTCACTAAGGACAAATCTGCTTCCGTTTAAATGGTGGAGCCTCAAATAGTGATGCACATGCTAAGAACAATTTTGACTGTTCTCAAAGATATTGTAGGAAAATATCATGTGACTCCAGAGGTAGGACAGGAAAGGTTCATCAGTAACTCTGGCCAGGATATAAGGCTCACAGCAACTGTATCCTTAGGCTAGCTGAGCATATAAAAGTAATATTTAGTATTTGAGTAGAACATCAGCTTTACAACTTGGAGAAGAAGATGTGTAATAGCAAAGAGGGATTTTCTATTCATCTTATAATAAAACATTTTAATATTTTTTAAAAAATTGTTCAAGCCTGTTCCTTTCCTAAGTCCACTCTACTTAGGCAAATTGAAAGCTTCCAATATTTATTGCATTTTCTATTCCTTTGAAATCCACCCTGACTTGCAAACATAATTCCCTATTGTAAGTAGTTCATATCCTTGTAGAAAGCGTGAAATTGTTTTTTTGTGTTTGAAATCTGAACAACGCAGGAAAATAAATCAGATATTCAAAGATAATTGAGTAACTTTCCCTTTCATATTTAATATCAACGGTGACCACAATCCAAACAATTAATAACACACACCTAGCTTAGAAAGTTGTTATAATGTTTTACATCTAGGTCGTAAAAGAAAATAAATCCAGGTCACCTGGTAAGATATAAAGAAAATAGATACAAATATAGATACACCGATATAAAAGAAAAATAAATAAATAATGTCAATCAATGTTTCAGTTCCTATGAACAAAATTAATTGTTAGCTGGGAAAATGTTTGTAAGTGACTAGAGAACAGTTTGAACATGTAATACATGAACAAATATTATCATCTAAAATTTAAAAGCTATTATTATTATTGTTGTTGTTGTTGTTGTTATTATTAAACTTCCATCTTCTCTAGGAACCTGTGCCTGAAATTATTTGCTCCAATTGCAGCCATCTAGTGAGGTAGCTTATGCTTAAAAAGACAAAACATGGTTTCAAATTAGAATTTAACTTCCTTCTTGTCCTCAGTTGGAGCCAAAGGCCCACATCTCCCCCCCACAAACACACACACATACACATAAAAATTTTGATTCTGGCATTAATCCAGTATTTCCCCTTCATTCTAAAAAAAAAATCTAACAATGTTTCATTACAGCTCGTTTGCTGGATGAGTGACAATGGGAACCAAAATAAAAAGAATGGAAAAACAAAATAATGAAAAATTGTGCTTGTGAGATTATTCCTCCATAAAATATTCCACCAGCCAGAGACCTTGAGGTCAGAATAGCCTTTGGCCAACTGTATCATCCATTCCTCCTCATTATGTTCCTGCTGGTAACATGGACATTTTCCTTGCCATGGAAATAATGGAATATTCATTTTCATCTCCAGTGTAAAGGAAAATAAACATTTCCTTCAACATCTGGTATCTGTGAAACATTTCAAGTCATTTTATTTTCATGTCCTTTTTATTCTCTCTCTCTCTCTCTCTCTCTCTCTCTCTCTCTCTCTCTCTCTCTCTCTCTCATATATAATCATTCATCCTTTTTTCTCATTTGGTTTGCCAAGAGTTCAGCCCACTGAAAAGAGACTTTGAATAATCTACATGGAAGAGCTAGCAAGGTTGGCTCAACTTGTCATTTGAATTATGTAAAACCATGAGATGCAAAGGACAGGGATGATTAAATTAGGGCTTTTCAAATGGACTGACTGGAGGAGAATGTGTTTGCCGCTGCCCCCAACAGTGTATTTTCAATATTCCCTCAATCTTTCTGAGTTAAAATGCCTCCGATACAAAAGCACAGTCCAGGCAGCTTAAATTATACCTCATTATATCAGTATCCTGCTTCTATATATTTTAATTAAATCAAGGTAACAGTATGTGGCTGAAATCGGATTACTTCAAGACCAATACATGTGCAAAGCTTTATGCAGATTTTAGAGCTGTGCACGTTTCCCCATTACGTTATAAACTGTTTTAGTATCAATCTCGTCCAAGCCTGCATGCATATCCAGGAATCCTAGCAGCATATGGTGGGATTTACTGAAAAAAATAAAGTATTCCTAGAAATGCAGAGATTGAATTAAGTCCTGGCAAAGTGAAAATGCCTTCTTCTATAATCAGTTGCTTTTAACAGCAACTGTTCTCAGAGAAATTTGTTTGCTTGACAGAACCATTAAAGAAAGAATATTTGTGTCCACAATAGAATCTATGACAGCTATGTAAAAGCTCCTCACCACATTTGGATTTAGCATTCAGATTCACACAAATGTTGTACAACTGGAGGCCAGCATTTATATTTTTCATTTTCATTTTCAGGGGAAGAGTGGCATAATACACTATCATCTTGGGAGATTAATGTGTATATAGGCAACATTTGAGGCTCTATGATTGCACGGAAGGATGAAAAGGATGTCATTCACATATAGATTTAAGTTGGGACCACCTATGATCAAATTATTAAGTGTATAGTATAGTATAGTATAGTATAGTATAGTATAGTACAGTACAGTACAGTACAGTACAGTACAGTACAGTAATATCACTTATAGGATAGGACAGGACCGGAACAGACCGGATATATATCACAGTCCATTTTGAATACATAGCAGAAAAAAGAGTCTTCACAATTAACAAGGTCGATATATATTGTATAAAGCTATTACTGAATGTAGTTGTTCTCCTTCAGATAATGTAAATCTATGCTGATTATAAAGTGTTAATGCTGTGCATAACTCTCAGGGCTACACCCTATTGCCTAGGATTGTCAAGTCATCAAGAGTTATGGATTTTCAGGTATTATTTACCCAGCACTGAATTCTACACTTTATATACAGCAATGTCCTGCCAATTTGCATTAAGAATTGAATGAGGTTTTCAAATAGTTTAGACCAGTCTTTATAATATATTTTTCTAACTTTTTATGAGTCCATAACCAGATGACCATTTTGATTGGCCAATAAAAAGGAAAGGGATTTAGTACATGCTCATCACAGCCATTTTACTCTTTTTATCCACTTCCTGAAAACTCTTATTATTTACTGAACATGATACTATCTAAATTTGGATAGAGAGCTTAGCATTTTACAAGTTTCTAAAATGCTCCCTTTTTCTCTTTTCGCATCTCATACAAAGATGCAAATCTAATGAGTTTCTAAATTATTGGGATCAATTATTGACAGTGAACAGGGAAAGGAGAAGGGGAAGGGACCTCGGCTACCAAGAGGGATAGCATGTCCCTTCTACAACTGGTGTGATAAAGTTTTAGGCTTCAGTCCTATTGAGAATGTAGAAGAAAACAGCTGGCTGTAAAACCAGATTATATTATGAGCTAGCCAAAGGGGGAAACATGCCAAGTTCGATCTGTTACTGAAAGAGGTTGCTCCGTATTATTCTCTCCCACTTTCTTTTATTCACTTCCTCACACATACTTTTGTTACCCTCTGGGAAACTTCTTCCTTTTTCAAAGTTTGTTGCTCAGATCCTAAACATACTGATTAGGGATATCCGAACAGAAAGGTAAGTTGAATGTCAAGGTGTTCCTTCACAGCGAGGGACTCGTGATATTTGCAAACTCTGCACTCTCCGGAGCGGTTTTTGCTATCCATTTCAGTTGCCGTTTGCTTTCATTACTTTGCAATCATGCGTTTTAACCTAATGCCGCTGTGAGACAGAATCCCCCCTCCCCCAAAAAATACCCATTCTGGGGAAGCGATCTTGGAAGTGCTGAACTAGCCGTTTTCTTCCTAGCAGGAACAATGAACCGGCTTGTGTTTAGGACGTAAAGTCTAAACTTTCCGCTTTGCACTGCTGCACACTGATCCCTTTTTTATCCCGTTTGCTTTTTTTCTTTGGGGTTTGATTTGCATTCTGCGAGTGAGCTAATCTGTTAGACATTTATATATGCACGGACATAGAGAGAGAGTTAGCAGCTACTCGTTATTTAGCACTGCAAGTATTAGCTAAACTTTCTTGAAAGTTTCGTTCTTCAATTTATCCATTTGATTTTCATTTGAAGCAATAGGCAGGAGCATGAAGTCGGACACATTGGGAGTACTGAGAAGCAGTTTTGACCTGTGGCACTCTCACAGGATGGATGTCGCGATGGGTAGGCTATTTGGAAAACATCCGTTGACCAGAAGTCAAACTGGGAAAACTAAAAGAAAGGTTTCTTGTCCAATAACTCAATCAATGGTGAGAATTGCAAGCTTAAGGACAGACTTTCAAAGAATGTACTAGATTATAACTATTCACACTTTGTGTGAATAGGGGCATTTTGTGTCCTTAAGTTTTCTGTTGTGGATTAGAAGCCCTGTAGATCCCAAAGGACACATCAGGGGCATTTTGTGTCTTTCAGAAACATGTTTAGGACATGTGGTTAGGTTGGTGACCAAGGAAGTGAGTGCTTGAGTGATTATTTATTTTATTTATTTATTGAAGTTTATAGCTTCTCACATTCCTAAATATATTCATGATTGATTTCAAATAATTAATCAATTTTGGGGATGGGAAGCCTTCCTAGAAATTGTTCCTAATTTTTTTAAAAAAATATGTCTTTCCCCTTTACTTCTCTTCCAGAGACTCTTTTTAGATAACGCACGTAATTTCCCAAAGCAAATCGGAGGAAAATCACTTCTTGCCTCATTCCTTTCTGCAGCATATTTATCTATCTCCCTTCCGTCCTCCCTCCCTCCCTCCATCCCTCCCTCTCTCTCTCTCTTTTCTTTTTTACAAAACTTTATTAAGTTTCAAAAGTAGATAAAATGCAGAGAAACAGAAAAAGGTTGGTGGCAGTGGAAAAAAATGGGACTGCAGGAAAAAGAAGAAAAATACAGAATTGAATAACTTCTGACTTTATTCAGTACAGATGCAAATATAAAATACAATAACCTTTTGCTCTAAAATTAACCATAACACACAGTAATTATATCATCATAAACAATTCTAATTGTCAAAACCCAAAGTTAGAATTTCATTTCTTTCAGTTTCCAGCAAAAGTTCAAAAGTAGACAAAGTCTTTCCTTTAATCAAAGCAAGTGAATTTTGCTGAATCAGCCAACTCCATTAACTTCACCGTCCATTCTTCTGTTGTGGGAAGAATTTGTGAGTCCTTCCATCTCTATGTACATAAAAATCTTGCTGCTATTGTCATATGTAAAAATTAAGTCCCATGCTTTTTTTTAGCCTGTCCATTCAGCCTAGAAACCTCTGGTTTTAATTTTACATTTATTTAAAGAATTCTATAAATTAAAATAGAAATGTGGCCCCAATATGTCTTAGCTTCCTTACATGTCCAAAGATGATGCAAAGTACCTTCATATTGCTTATATTGCCAACATATATTTGACATACCTTATTCATCTTTATCAATATATCAGGTGCTAAATACCAACTTCCATTATCTTTTAAAAATTCTTTTGATTGTAAATCAGTGTAAATTTCAATCTGTCCTACAGCATTATGTCAAACACAATGATTTTTGCCCTTTCAGTCATATCATCTGTAACATATTCATCTTCCATATTCATTTTTAATTTTTAATAAAGCTTTACCTGCAGCATTTCTCTTGATCCTCAATTCATTAGGTGGCTCCTTCTGGAAAATATTGGGAATAAAAGTGTCCTATTTCCAAAGGAGATTTCCTGTAAAAAAAAAAACACCTAACCAATTTTAATCGGATGTATTATGCACGGAAGTTATGTAGAAGTGACACCCACACTTGCACACTCAAAAACATGCCAGAATGCTCAAAAACACATTCAAACTGTTGTGTGCGTGTATTTGCTGTGTTTTATACCTTCACTGAATTAGATGGGTAGAAAATCAGAACACGAGCTTCCTTTGCTAGATGTAATGCTGCCTTACACCTCTCCTAGCATGCCTGCGATTAATTAAAGCAAGATGGAATATGGAGCAGCACATGCTTTGTTTACAAAACAATGGCTTTGACCCTTAGTTCCCAGCTTTTGTGCTCCAAAAGTTCCAAAGCTCAGCTTCCTTTAAGTGAATCACATGTAGCAAATTTGGGAAAGAACGTCCATGCTTCCATTCCTGTGGTTTATTCAAACTTGGGGCTGGAAAACCGATCCATTGTTTTCTTTACTACTGTTAGCTCTATGTGCAATCTCTGTCGACTTGCCATACTTCTGGCTCTAGCATGCTCTGTAATGTGCATGCATGATCCATCCACCCTTAGAGAATTAGCCTAACTAAGATGGGAAATCTCCATACATCTTCATGTTGCCTATTGCGGTTTTCCTTTTTAAAAATAAATCTCTTTTTTAATTTAGCTTGAAACGCCTTGCTAAAAAGCTACTGGGTAAATATAATAATTTTTATTTTTTTTAAAAAACAGTGCAAGTGTTTTGTGCCATAAATTAAAGGGCTGATTTTTTTTTTAAGTGTTTAAATACCAAATGAAAACTCCTAATCAAGTCAGCATGGCTCAAGCACACAAAACTGCTATACACATCAGTATTGTGCTCCTCAAAAGAAGACAAAGGAAGTTGCATTAGCATGATCCGGCATGTATAGGTTGCATCCTACTATTCTATTATAAAAAGGAAGTATTTGATCAGTCCCCCAAAATTATGCGGCAAATAAAAACAGTACTTTAATGCAGTTGTTCTATTAAAAGTTAGTAAAAAGTTATCTGTCTGGAGAAACAAATAATATGAAAACACCCAGATTTGACAAGTCTATTTCACAGAGAGTTAGTCTGACACAAATCAACATAAATCTGTGCCAAGGCTGTCCGTTAAAGAAAAAGTGTGATACAGATCTAACAAATAAATAAATTGAAAAAGACCGTTTTATTGTTTCACATTAAATTTTTGATAAGAGTGCTTCTGAGTATTTCATACAGATATGCTGTGGTCCTCTTGCCCGAGGATGAAGCTACATTTCAGAAATAAGATTCTCAAACGTTATAACAGTTGTGGCTGTTTTAGCATGATAGCCTTTTCAAAGCAGAGAGCAAGTGGCTGTACTTAATTGGACTTTGCTGATCAAAAAAGCTAAGTAGATTAAACCTGGATAGCAGTTAGATAGGACAGGGAATCACAGGGTTTTCTGCTCGTCTTCAGTTACTAAAAAGATACTGCAAAAACGAAACATCAAAACACTTTATTATTATTGTCAAAGTAAACGTGTGGCGAGAGAAATTGTGCTTGACTCAAAACAAAGTTTGCCTTTTTGGCCTTCATAGATGATTTTAATGCAATGTACTCTTATGAGTTTATCTTTTAATAGATTTAAATAGTGTTTTCAATGTGCATAACATGGAGAGAAATTTAATTATCCATTGGCATCATCATAGACTGATTCCTTAGCGCAGACCAATGGAAATAAGTATCATTCCAATATCATGGACCTCTATATCCAAAGGTGCTTTTTCCAAAAGGCAACTGGACTTCTTGGCATTTTTCTTAAAAAATATTTCACTTGAACTGAAGAAGCTTCTTGGATAAGAAGTGAAATGTTTTCAAAGGGAAAAAAAACCCAAGTCAATTCGCCTTTTGGAAAAAGCACCTTTGGGACAACCATGGCCTGGATGGTTGAGATTATCCAATAGACATGGAGTTCTATAGACATCAAACATTTAGTTAGACTTCCCTAAGATAGTATCTTATTATTTTCATTTTATTTTGCTAAACATTATGAAGGAAAGAAAGAAAACTGAGGAATGGGGGTGCCTTTTTGGACCCATATACTATTTTTTGGCTACTATACGCAATTTAATAGATTATGTAGCAAACATGCAGCAGCTGTTGTTTAACTCTTTTCACAAGTGTACCTAAAAATGCAATTTAAATAAGCTTTACAAAACCTTTCTTGGCTTTTTAACTCTTGATAATTCCAGCAAACGCTGACCATTAAGGCAGGAAGCAAAGCCGAGCAAATCAATGTCAATCATGTCTTCAATTTCCTCTCCTTCAGAGCTAATCAATTTCCATAAGTCTTTATACTTCTGGTAAAGTCCGCTGAAATTCTCAAATGAAGTTTTTAGAGCCTCGTACAAAGCTTGTTGTAATAAACAGGGTCTTTCTCAGATCAGTGAGTATTTTTTTTATTAAGGTGCAAAAATCCTGAAATGTGTCATGCGATATATAGTGAGTGGCTGTCTCAGGAATACCCAAAATATGTTTATCAGGAACTCTTCTTGAGACGGTTTAAACTGAGCTTAGAAAATTATGGTTAAAAACTAAGGAGAAGGAGAAAGAGGAGGACCTTATGCAGTTTCAACCAAAAGAGAAAACATTTTAATTTTTTGAAGTCTCTTGTTCTTCTCCCAATTAATAAAAATGTGGAATCCCAACAGCTTTAATAGACACAAATTCATACAATTTGGAAACAGATTTACCCACACAAGTACATCATTGCATTCTCATGGGCTGATTGCTTCAAAGTCCATTATTTGTATTCCAATGAGCCTCAGCAACTCTCCTGTGGAGCACTTTGTGATGACAAGAAGCATAGTGAACATTTCTTCCCCAATTCTTCATTTGTGTTGACTTGTTCATAAAACAGGCACTCAAACTAGTCTCCCTGACAAGTACAGACAGGTATAAAAATTATCACAGTGAAGCAATTCTTTTCTGATGTAGCCAGGCCCTGGATTTTTGACCCGTCATCCTATTGTGTCACAGGCCCATCCCAAAATAACACAAAATAACACATAGAGATGCTGTAAATCATGGGTAGAAATTGGAAAACAAGGTATGCCACTCTTTCACTGCACTGCCCGTGCACAGCTGATTTTCAGCTGGCCCCAGAGCACATGACAACATGTCTGCCATTATCCATTTACGTCAATTGTAACACAATCAAAAGACTCAGAAGGTGAAACCCCATCTAATAATACAACCCCCCCCAAAAAAAAACCACAGATGGCGATCCACATCTCCACTAGGTATTAAAATTGTCAAAAGTCTGGTTAGAAATGTATGTTTTTGGAAGGCCAGAAGTGCAACACCAAACAAATCTCCTGGTGAAGAGCATTCTAGAAGATAGGAGCCTTAGCTGAGCCCGTCTTCTGACCTATGACTCCCTTACCTCAAATGTTCATGGGATCTTAAGCAGGCCCTCACTTGATGATCTCACAGAACAGACAAAGTCATTATGGACAATAATTTAAGTTATTCTCAAGTCATCTGGATGCATCCAATTTCCTTAAGCAGCTGCCAAAATCCCAGCTTCTTGGCAAAAAATTTCTTCTTGGCAAGGTGGTCAAAACTCTTCTATTTGAAGGTAGTTCCCACAATATATTGTGTCAAGGTCAATATTCGTTTATCTCCAATGTTGCTATTAAATGACACAATAATATATTTCTAGGTGATTCCATGTTTCCTCTACCTCCTTTCTTTTGATTTTCTAAAACCTTTTTATATTTTTGCCTTTCCTTCCTCCACACTTTATTATGCTACAGGATTCCCCCCTCCCTCCCACAGCTTGAAATTGTAATGCCTGAATGTTTTGGAACATTATATCTATCTATCTATCTATCTATCTATCTATCTATCTATCTATCTATCTATCTATCTATCTATCTATCTATCATCTATCTATCTATCTATCTATCATCTATCTATCTATCTATCATCTATCTATCTATCTATCTATCTATCTATCTATCTATCTATCATCTATCTATCTATCTATCTATCTATCTATCTATATCTATCTATATCTATCTATCTATCTATCTATCTATCTATCTATCTATCTATCATCTATCTATCTATCTATCTATCTATCTATCTATCTATCTATCTATATATATATATATATATATATATATATATATATATATATATATATAACATAGTGTACATATAGTATTATATATGTACACATCAGTGGTAGGATTCAAAAAAAAATACTACCAGTTCTGTGGGCATGGCTTGGTGTGCATGGCATGGTTGGTGGTCATGGCTTGGTGGGAGTGGCAGGGGAAGGATACTGTAAAGTCTCCATTTCCTCCCCACTCCAGGGAAAGGTTACTGCAAAATCCCCATTACCTCCCGATCAGCTGGAACTCGGGAGGCAGAGAATAGATGGAGGTAGGGCCAGTCAGAGGTGATATTTACTGGTTCTGTAAACTCTCAAAATTTCCGCTACCGGTTCTCCAGAATCAGTGGTGGGTTACAGCGAGTACGCCCCGGTACCAGGCCATTTGAGCATATGCACGGAGCATACGGCGCCTGAGTGATCATCCGCCAAGCAGTTGGAGCATCACGGGTGGTGGGTGCACAAGCACACACAGCGTGCATGCACATGGTGGACGCCTGGCCCCATCACAGCATACCGGTTGTGATGGAATTCACCACTGTCCAGAACTGATCAGAACCTGCTGAATACCACCTCTGGTACACATACATGAATACCATATTTATATGTATAAAGAGCTGGCAGTCTTTAATCTTCAAGGATGCATTCACAAATCAGCTTCAACTGGGACATTTGATACATGATTTTAATGTGAGCATTGTTCTCCCTGCTACATCAGGACCTATAAATGGAAAGCGAATCACATCAGCAAATACATTGCCAAAGTTCTTTAAATGTAAACAGCTATGATTTGATAAATAACTGGTATAAATTTATAAATACATAAACAGAACCTGAAACTGGTTGCGGTTGTGGTACTGGTCTACTATGCAAATTTCAGTGAAGTTGCATAGGCATCCTTTGTGTTTTTCCAACATTCAGATGTGCAAATCACCCAATATCTGGTCTGAATTATCAAAGGTGTGAAGAGATTCAGCCAGTCTTGGTTTCCACTGAAAAAATCCCAATTCCTATGTGCACATACAGAACATGATTCCACCCTCCCCCCCCCACATTTCCAAATCAATTTAAAGGAATCCAATATTGACAGCTTTGATTTGAAGACTCCCATCAAGGAGGTCATTCCCTCAACTCCATTCCAAATCAAATCTTCAAAATGGAGCCCCCTTCTTCCCACCTCACCGTAGCTGGTCTATCGCCGACACATCAGCAGGAAAAGCTACCCTTTCATGAAGCAAAAGATTTAATTAGAAAAGAGCCTCACACGTAAGATGAAATAAATTATCCAGGACATATTGTGCCCATAGAAGTGATGCCAAAAGTAACTATTTTGAAAAGCTGTCAGCTGGAGGCATTTGGTGGTTTTGCAGAACAGATACAGAAGAGAGAGGCCCCCCAGGAGTCGCCAATTGTGGATGCTGTGTAGCTTTAATTGAGATCGGATTCCAGGCAGTTCTCCCAGTTCTGCTGTTGGCAGTCACTGCTACCTGTGGGTGGATGAAATTCCAGATGTGGTAACTCAATACGTGAGCCTAGCCTGCCTCTACCTCATCCTGACATCTCGTGGGAATGCTAATGGGACCTTAAAATGCTTTGGAAAGATTAAAATAAAACTTGTCATCTCTTCTGAAGGAAATAAAGGAGGGAAATGTGCAATTTTCTCTTCATTTAAAACAATTAAAAAGCACAAAGAGACAGCCCGTTTTACTTCCGTGACAAACTGAATTGCGTATAAAGGCTTCTACATTTTTAGTGATGGGTTTCCAGTTTCTAGTCCACATTGCTGTGTGATTGTGGCTTGCTATACATCCTAGATCACTACTATTTTTCTGACTTAGAATTAGAATCGGAATAGAACTGGAAGGGACCTTAGAGGTCTTCTAGTCCAGCCCCCTGCTTAAGCAGGAGATCATTAGTGTTCTCAATCCCAGCATGCTGGCTAGGGGAATTCTGGGAGTTGAAGTGCACATATCTTAAAATTACTTAAGGTTAACCATTAGAAGAATCCTAATGCTGTTTGTGGAAACTAGAAAGTATGATAATGATAAAGATGGGAATCCACAGAAAATATACCTCCTAGTATCTAAATAGGCAACCCTTCATACATACTGCCCAGGGTTGCAAAGTATGAAATCTGAACAGACCTGCTTTTTAACAGGACAACAGTCAGAACAAATAAGACAACTAATTGGTTGTACAGGAGGAATTGACAGCGAAATTACCTTAGACGTTGCGCTAAGCCAATTGTCATATATCACTATGGGAGTTTATGCCTGTTCCCTGTGGCCTGTGTTTTATCAACCAGATTAAATTCTCAGCATGAAGAGTGTAAACCAGTACATAGATGGAAAGTTCCATTGCCCTTCAGAGATTGTTTACATCACAAAGGATTGCCTTGTGGGGAATCAAACCGCTGGGTTCATGCAAATAGCATCAGCTGTACTACCTAGGAGTTGCTTTTTGTGGTTGGAAGCAGAGTTTTGTTGAGTCCTGGAAACAGTGATTTTTTTAAAAAAAAAAAAGTTGAGATGGTACTGGTTGTCTATCTGAATTAAAATCTACAAAAAAGAAAAACAGAACTTCTACCACCAGATCATGGAAGCACAAAGTTATTTAGACATAATTTTATTCTCACATGCAGCCAATTTAAAACTAAAGTGTCTTTTCTTTGTCATCCTTTCCTTAGTGGTTAATGAAAATGATGACAATTTACTTTACAGTTTCAGCCTAAAACCTTAACTCCCAACAATTTGTTTGGGACCACTCAAAGTTACAACACTGAAAAAGTGACTTATGACAATTTTTCGCACTTACATCCATTCCAGCATCCCCATTGTCGCATGATTTTACATTTAATGGTTCATACCCATGTTTCCCTGAAAATAAGATCCAGTCTTTTTTATTTATTTATTTTTTGCGACCAAAAATGGCACCAGGTCTTATTTTGGGGAGGGGGCAGTCTACCACTGACTCACCTCACTTGTGTGCATTGTCCCTGACCTCCTTTTTGCTGTCAGAAGTCTTCAGGAAAGCCTTACCGGTCTTGCTGGCTGCAGAAATGGGCTAACAAGACTGTTTTTCCCCCATCCCCAACCCAATCCCTGGGTTGTGCATGTGCAGAACAATTTACAGTGAACTGTGCATGCGCAGTCACTAAAATTCAAAATGGTGGTGCCCAAGCTGCAGTGAGGGAACTGGCTCAGGGGTGTGTCAGGCGTGGGTCGCTGGTGGTTCTGTGACCCAGGCCTGAATTCCACTATCAGTTTGGCCAAACCAGGCCAAACTGGCAGCATTTCTGCAGGCACCTTGCCCCACCCCGTGCATCCCAGAGAGGGCAGGATCTTAATTAGGGCTTATTTGGGGGGATAGATCTTTTTTTCCCAAGAGACACAGTAGTTATGACAGTTGTAGTGTCCTCTGGTCATGTGATCATCTTTTGTGACCTTCTGACAAGCAAAGTCAATGTGGATGCCAGATTCACTTAACAACCGGGTTACTAATGTAACAACTGCACTGATTCACCTAATAATTAATGTGGCAAAAAAAAATTTGTAAAATGGAGCAAAACTCACTTAACAAATTCCTCACTTAGCAACATAAATTCTGGATTCAATTGTGGTTGTAAGTCAAGGACTAACTATAGCATGATGGGAATATTTCAATGCAAATAAAAATGTACTACTAAATATTTTGTCTAGGGATGGTGAATAGGATGTTAATGACTGAAATGTAATTTTTTTTTATAGAGACAGATTATTTTAACAGCCTTTGGTAGCCTTTAATTTTGCTGGTGAGAACAAGGATTTCTCTGTATTGAAAGTCGGAGGTGTTAGACCATGTGGATGGTCAAAGAATGAGAGGATTTATATCACATGGTTAGGATTAGAGGCTTTCTTCCATATGGGGTTTTGAGATTATTTTCTGGCTTGGATTCTGTTAAAATGTATTCAAACTATTCAAACTATTTGCAGGACTGCATTTTTTATTTAAATTGCAGAAAAATGCTGATTTCACCAAATTAAATGGTAAGGCTGAAAGCTTTTCAGGGTTCACAACAAAGGAGTTCAGGAGTTACCTTTACAACCCTAAAGCTCTAGATTTCTCTTTAAACCAGTGCTTCTCAACATTGGCAATGTTGAAAGGCATGTGGATTTCAACTCCCAGAATTCCCCAGTCAGTTGGGAAGTAGCAATAGCAATAGCACTGAGTGCTTTACATCCCTCTCTAAGCAGTTTATTGCCCCCAGCCATCTGGGTCTTCATTTTACCAACCTTGGAAGGATGGAAGTCTGAGTCAACCTTGAGCCTGGCGACATTCGATCTGCCAAATTGCAGGCAGCCAGTGATCAGCAGAAGTAGCCTGCAGTACTGTATTGTAATCTCCGTAGCTCTTATTTTCAGTACCATGCTGGCTGGACAATCCTGAGACTTGAAGGCCACACATCTCCAACCTGCCAATATTATGAAACACTGCTATAAATGTAGATAATAGTCTAAGTGTTAGAACAGTGCAAACTTCCACACAGATTCTACAATATGGCTGGCTTACTCAGCAATTACTTGCTTCACTCCTTTTGACTTTGCATCAAGCTGTTGAGGGTAAATGGAGAACTTAAATTTAAATTTGTGGGCAGTGCAGAGGCAGCATGTGTGTCATTGTATTGGGTTTTTTAAAGTGTAAGGATAGGCAATATTATTGCCACTTTTCAGTTATAAATTTGTAGGCTGTTTGAGTGGGAATATTGACAGTGTCTCAACAGGTAAATAGCCTCTGATTAATTTTGGGAACTAAGCAATATTGGGTCTGGCTAATATTTGGATGAAGCTCCTCCTAGAGATACCAGGATTTTAGGCTAGACTGTGGAAGAAAGAGTAAAAGAAGGAGGAGGTCATAACATTTGGGTAATGAAAGGTCTGCAAGAAGACAACCAAGCTCAGAGGGCACCAAGGATCCCTCAACAGCAAAGTCCCATACTTTTATCGTGGAAAGTACAGGTACTCCTTTATTTACAACAGTGACCATCTGAAGTTACAACAAAAAAGTGACTCATGACCATTTTTCAATCAGAGAACTGTTGCAGCATCACTTCATGGTCAGGTGATCAAAATTCACACACTTGGCAACTGACTCATATTTATGATGATTAGTGTCCCAGGACCACGGGATCACCTTTTGCAATCTTCTGATCAGCCAAGTCAATGGGAGAACAAGGTTGACTTAACAACCATATTCCTAACTGTGTTAAGAGAGGTCATAAAATGGGGTGAAACTCATTTAGCCACTGTCTCACTTAGCAACAGAAATGTGGGGCTCAATTGTGGTTATAAGTTGAGAACTGTATACAGATATATCAATCATCTCATCCAGAACAGAGTTCAACTTGGGGAAAAAAAACTTTGTTTATCTTGGGAAAAAAGTTGTTTCAACCAGTCTTCCCAGCTGCAGGTAAAAAAAAAACAATGAAAGGATTACCTTTCCCTTCCATAATAAGTGGACAATATTCTCAGCTATCTGGTATAATTTGGCAGTTTTCAATTAATTACTTCAATTTAGGCAAGTAGAGGAACTTCATGGTGGAAAAGTTGACTCATGAGCTCAGAAAGCATGAAATAAGCAACCACAGTTGAATCTCGCATTGGTCCATGATTAGTAGTGATTTTTCACTGCTTCCTGTTTTCTTTTGCATCTTTGGGTATCACAGCAGGTGGTGGATTTCAGCTGATCTTGAAAAATTTAAGCGGGGATGAGGCTGGTTAGCTCTTGAATGAAGCATTACCAAGAAATAGCAGATCTGTTGGTTTTCTCTGGGAAAAGTTGTAAATTATAAGAACAAATTGGAATGAGGCCAGGGCAAGCTCTAAGATCATGTTATGCTGTCAGTAGGAATCAGTGAAGGAGATATGTGTCAGATAATTTCAATTTGTATCTATAGGTTAATTGTGGATAACACATGATGTTGTTCTTATTCTGATTATTGTTGTGATGTACCATGACCAATAACTGGCATTTATTCATTAATTTATGACACAGGGATTTGCATTACCCCTTATTTGTGCTTAATTTAACAACTGAGACCATCTGTTTTTGAATATGATCCTTCAGCTCAAACGTGTTAGGAAAAGAAACCATCTCAAAATAGTTGTGAATAAAGGATCACCATTTCTACTGCTGAAATAATGTTAGTGTTTTGATTTCTTATCTCATACTCCTTAATGTCAGAGTTGTGCATCACCCAGCTTTTCTCAAATGTGTGCATTGATATTGTAAACAAACATATGTTTGTTCAGAATGAAGCCCTTATCTTACTCTAAGTATAATGAAAGGTCTCCCCTCAAAAATATAAATAATTGCCAATTATCTTGCTAATAAACCTAAGTCTTGACAGTATTCATTGGATTTGCTCTAGCTCTCTTAATTTGAATTACAATTTAAAACACAGCATGAAGACTTAAATGTCGGTGAGCCATGGCAGGACAATTTCAATTTAAACTTATTAATTAAAATAAAATAAAAACTAGAGGAATTATGTTAGAGACATAATATTATTTAATTATATATGTGTGTATGTGTGTGTATACACACAAACACACACACACACTTATATAGACTGTGTTGTTTCTCCATGCCCTATAATATATGTGGGTGCATGCATAATTTTGTACATATTAATTTATCTTGTCATGTTTATGTTTATATTAGAGGTGAAGACCGTTTGAGAGCTATATGCAATGTAATTTCATTTTAATGTATGCCAATTAGTATACATTCAAAGTTTCAATAAAGTTATTCTAAGTCTGTCAACTATGTGTGTGTGTCTGTGTATGCATACATAATATATAATATGTATACACAGTACACACATACAATTAATATGTATAAAAATTAAGAAGACTTCCAAAGTCCCTTACAACTCCGTTATTCTATTCTAATATGTATGTATATGTGTGCATGTTTACATGTGCATATAGAGAGAGAAGCTTTAACAATGAGTTATCAGTAAGCAATCCAAGACTCCAAATCAGCTTTAAAAATTGCTTTTGACCTAGCTTCTAGAAAACAAATACATATTCCTATTCTGTTACAAATTTTAAGCACCGTGCTACCTGTTAATTTTAGTGGGGCATGTATTTAAGGAAATGACATTCCTTAGGAGCCGCATACTCAGCTGTCGTAAATAAATCTGCACTTTAAAAAAAATGTTTCCTCCAAAAGGCTCAAGGACACAAACCTCTCTTGGGCAAACAGATCAGAAAACTTTGTGCATGGGAGGAGATCCTTATGGTGCCCAGTGCAGCTTTTTAATTCCCTTTCAACCTGTTCCAAGAAAAACATGTAACACTAGATGCACATACATTAACATCAATAGCAAATCTTTCTGCACATCCGTTCCTTGTTTAATTCCTGAAAAGTGTGGGCAGGTAATTTGGGACACTGGTTTCATCAATGCATAGCTAGGAGACATTGGAGGATTTTTTTTCCAGTTCTGTTAATAGTTAGATTGCAGAGCAATTAACTTTACAAGCATGCATGCATGCATGCATACATACATACATATTCCCGATGCAGTGATGATTGGATCTTTGTATCTAGGGGAACTGCTGTGTTGTGGGTTACTGGACCATCGAGGAAATGTTTTGAAGGTCTAGCCTCATTTTCTAAAAGGGAAAGACTATTGTTGACATACCAACTCGTTCATTTTCTGAGCAAGACAGGACAGATTGTGATGTTATGACACAGCTGTCTCCTGCTGTTAATAAGAAATCACCTTGATGCATATGCATAGGGCGGATACAAATCGTGCATTTTTGCAGCAAGACAGTTTTCAGCATTGTTAGCAGAAATGCAGTACATTTGTTCGCATCCAGATATTATTGTTAAAAGTGTTTCAATCTGTGACAGAAAGGAGAAATTATTGGTTTTCACCAGTGAAATCTTTGATTGAAGTCAGACAGTTACTTAGATCCCATTACATGTGGTTAGCTCAGCTAAAAATAGGCATATTCGAAGCTTGACATCAGTGTCTTAAAAGCTACTCATGGGATAGACAACAGCTTCTTTCTTTAAGCACTTAATTTTTTGCCATCAAATTAATATTTTATTATTCCTGTGGGCCCTCAACATGGTCTTTATGGTTTTCACAAAAGCATCAACAGCCACACACACACACACACACACACACACCATCTTTCTTAAGTCTGTCTCTCTCACACACATACACACACATATATATACAACATACCGAGAGAACATGAGGATTTAATATCTGGCATAAGTAATTAATAGTTGGAAAAGATATAAAAGTTGCAACTGATAATTTCCATTTTAATGGAGGTCCATGAAGAAATAAATAACTAAAATAAGAACAAGCACATGGCAGCCAGTTATATGATTTGAGAATCACCTCCTGCAAAACAAATATTTAACAACTTTGAACCTTTGCATAGCTCACACAAGAGAGTGATTTCATATAACAGACAGGCTTTTAATTTGCTCTCACTGATCACAAGAGTATCAATTATTTTTTGATGGGACTTTCATCTTTTATATATTCATGGCTTTGCAGACCTTTTCTTTTTTATCAGTCACTCAGAAATAAAAGATTTATGATTTTTTTCCCCCAATCCCACTGTAACTCATGGAAACACTTTTGGTTAAAATGTATGATGCATCTTACCAAAGCAATGGTTTGACAAATGAAACAACAACAACAACAACAAAAAGCAATATCTCATTTCATATTTTAAAATATGGTAATGGGTCATTTAAAGAATCAGAGATGGAATAAATACTGTAGACAGCACCTTTGCAAATGTTCTTGATTTCTTTCTAATAAAGGAATTCCATTTGTGTAGCTAAAAAGCAGGGAAGCCAAAAAAAAAAAAAAAAAGGAATGAGGGGAAGAGATTAGAGTTTACAATTCCCGTGATCAAATTGCTTCTGGACCCACAATTCATTGTCTCTATGAATCCCTTTTAGATTCATTGCCAAAATACAGGTTAAGTTCCTGATTACCTCTATGACTGTGAATATAGAAGTAGTAGTACAAGTTGATTTGTGGAAGGGGCAATTGGAATGGGCTGGAAAAAGGGGTGTGTGAGAAGGCAATAAGAGAAGAGTGTAAAGCATGCCAATCCTGGCAGGACAGATCAGGATGCTTTTATACAATAGACAAGAAGTAGGTCAGCGTTGCTTGGCAGAAAGGAGAAGAAAGCCAGCCAGCCAGCCTTGTCGGAAAGACTTCCAATGGAGATGGATGATCCTATTGAAGAGGAAAGGAACAAGCCAAGCCTGACAGGAAAGAGTCAGACCAAATTCAACAGGGGAATAGGAGAGGCACAAGTTAGACTCAGGCTACAGAATTTACAAAATTTGGAATCAATAGAACAGAAGACTGAGCTGGATGGGAAGAAGAGACTTTGGCAACAAAAGGGTGTTAGGTTAGAAACAAGAACAGAATATGAGACACCGGCTTCATTTGAAATCGGCCTGCCTGGCATGTGTTTATTGACACTCCAAGCTGTGTCTTACTGAAAAGCTATCTGCTCATAAGCACAGCTGAACCTGTCTCGATCTGCAGGCAGCGAAGAATATCATTCTTTCCACGAGTAATTTAATTTTAAAAAAAAAAACAAGCAAATAAATAAAGCCCTGTCCTGTGATTCTGTTCTTCCAAAAAAACTAACCATGGAAACTGCTACCGTGGGAATTTCATCGGAATAAACAAATCAGAGGTGAACAAACAACAAACATTTTATTTTCTGTAGGGGACAAAATGCTGGGGAATGTTTTGATCCCAAGAGGAGGAAGGGTGTGTGTGTGTGTGTGTGTGTGTGTGTGTGTGTACATATGCATATATGTTGATGATATCTATAGTTTGCAAAGAGAGCCAACATAGTGTAGTGGTTAAGGCACTAGAATAGGTGCAGAAAGCTTGATTTCAAGTTCTGCTTTAACTCCAAAAAACAGATTGGCAATCTTGAAACGGTAATTCTCTCCCAGCTCTTGGGAGAAGGCAAACTAAAAAAAATTGCTGCCTAATAGATTTGTCTATATACTGTGTTTCCCTGAAAATGCAACCTACCTCCAAAACAAGACCTAGCCCAATTTTCATGCCTGCACCTAATATAAGCCCTACCCCAAAAATAAGCCTTAGCTAAGCCCCACCCACTGTCTGGTTGTATGAGGTGGGGTGAGGTGTAAAGAGTTAGGGCAGGGGTGGGGTAGTGGAGCCGCCCTGCATCCCGCATCCACTTACTTTAGGACCACTGCAGTCAGGCTTCCCACGCCCTGACATCTGTCATGCTACTGTCCAATTTCTTGTGTAGTCACTTGCAGTCGCTCACAGCCATATGGCATTTGGTGCATTGCACCATGCCTCTGCTCATGGAAGGAAGCCATGTGGCACGTTTTGTCAGTGCCGCCACTCATGACAGGAGGCCGTTTGGCACATTGGCTGGTGCCACCGCTTATGCGTGCAATGGTCCAACACACCACACAGCCCCCTGCTGCAAGTGGCGGCACCGGTGTGGTGAGCTGGGCAGTGGTGCAATAGGTATCAGGGCATGAGAGGCCTGGCTGCAGTGGTCCTAGGGTAAGACATCCACCCAAAATAAGACCTGGTACTTATTTTAGGGCCCAAAGAAAATAAGAAGAGGTCTTATTTTCTGGGAAACATGGTAGTCACAAGCAATCAAGACAGCCTTAAAGATTAAAAAATGGGTTGTGAATAGATAAGCATTAAAGGTTAAGCTTATGAAGTAGATAGAATATTGTACTAATATCGCTTTGGCTGGGATTCCCCATTTCACATTTTTATAAATAGCAGAAGAGAAATTGTCTTTGCAATTTAAAAACTGGTCATCTCTCTAGATCACATTATGATTTTACTAGCATTTTTACAACATTTGAGAAGCTAACTAAGTAATAATACCACCAGGTCATAATACTGAACTTAAAAAAAAAGAAATTGTGCAGAAATGGTGAAATATTGTGTGGCCTATGCCCTCTTGACTCTGTGTCAAATCCCAACCATAAATTGACTTCAGAAAGACCATTAAAAATAGATAAAACACTCATTTTTAAACTTTATATAGAGATATAGCAGGATGAGAATCCTGTTCTACATTGTTCAAAATCACTTTAAACAAAATGTTACATTGTTTTAGAGTTTGGAGAACTTTAGAGTTAGGAGAACACTAGGGAAGAGAATAATTTGGCATACCCAAAAGATTAATGCAGATGATCAATGGAACAATTAACCAATTTTAGACATATTTAGTTTAAAATTTCTCAACCCATGACCCATGATTAAATTTTGAAGGTACCATGAGCATAATTCAGAAATAAAAGTAAATAAGAAAAAGTTCAATTCTATTCATTATCATCCATCCATCCATCCATCCATCCATCCATCCATCAAAATTGAGATTACCTCTAAATGAGAAGTTTGAGCAATTGCCCAATTACTTCTGCAATTGTTACTGGCACCCCAAAACATCTACTTCTTCATCTTCTCTTTTTTAAGGACATCAGTCTATTGCACATATTATCATATAATGTGTAGTTGGTTTTTAGTGTCTTCTGGTTTTTTTATTAACATATGTTCAAGAAATTACTTTTAAAAATTAAAAAAATGTTCTCTAAAAATTTGATTATGCATAATTTGCTAATACTTCAATATAGGTACTTGATTTTGTAATACTAGGTTTGATAGATGATTTATAACACCACTGAAATCTTTAAAATACATAAATATTGATTCTTTATATTTGGGTGTTTTTGTATATATTTTCTATGTATTCTATATATTCATAAGAAAGATAGTCCTCAATCAAGCCCCACATTTCCATTGCCACGCACTTTTTAAAGTGAGTTAAATGCCCCATTTTACATTTTTTTTGTCATAGCTGTATATTGATTCATAATTGAATCAATGCAGTTGTTAACTGATTCATGTGATTGCTAAGCAAATCTGGCTTTCCCTGTTGACTTTGCTTGTCAGATGTCTGCTGGGAAAGATCGTAATGGGGATCACATGACCTCAGAACAATGCAACAGTCATAAATATGTGCCAATTACCAAGTGGCCAAATTTTGGTCCTGTGATCATGAGAATGTTGCTACCTATAATACAACATTACCTTTTCAATATTTAAAAACACTCCCTCACCCTCCCTCTCTCTCCCTCTCTGATTTTAGATGTATTGCTTGTTCCTTCAAACAAGATAAAACCCCAGATGCATCAACTTCCTTTTCTGTAATACAGAAGAATACCTGCTGGTTGCAAAGATAAAAGGTCTTCAACCCCCCCCCCCCCAATTAGATAATGGAAAATTTGAGTTTTGATAAGAAAAATCTCTGCTTTTCACATGTATTGTAAAAAGATCATGTTGGCTGCACGGTTTATGGCAGACCTTCTATAAACACTCTGCATACATTGTGTACAGCCATGTAAATTATGTGTACAGTGGTACAGATTGGTACATAACGGTATGACTATACATTGTTTCTAGAAGAGAGTTGCATTAATTCTGGTTTTACAGTATTGTAGTTGGCAAAACAGTCCAGCAAGCTCTATCAAGCGTTCTTAAAGGGTTGTATGATTTTCCATTACAGAATAAGGGATTTGCACAGGAAAGTATAGATTATGAAGATTTCCACCATGAAGATCTACTGTCTTATCAAGAGAATTCTTCTTTAAGAGATTTCTGCACCCTTTTAATAAGAGAAGGTATTCCAAGGCTTCATATTTCTCTATCCAAAACATTTCTCCATCACTTTAAAAATAATAATTAAAAAATATATTTATTTTGTATTTCAGAATTAAAATTAAACAGAAGGAAAGCAAACTATTAACAAGTGTATTTTTCCCCATTGGGTTAAAGAACACAGCAGCAGAATAAAAAGGAGGAAACATGTTTATTTTACACTCCTTTTCCCCTCCTGGAACTGATGAATAAATAGTCCACAGAAAAGATCCACAGAATCCTGCATTTATATATAATTATGGCAATGGGATTATTATTTGCCCCAAACTGGAAATACCTACAATGAAGGAATGATATAATTGTTAGGGTTCTAAATACCATGCAGAAATAAATCATTGTCCAAGGCAAAACATCCTTAAAGGTGCAATTTATTCCGCAGGCATGTTAGCACGGCTATGGAAAATTTCAACTCTGAATTACATCCTGTAAGTTCACCCAGTTGAAAGTTCATGATCTCTCCCCACACCCACAAATCCATCACATGTTCCAATCATCATCATCCACGCTGGCATGTACACCCATCTTCTTCCGGCCAGGTGTCAAGATGCGAAGACAAAAGATGACCTTGGCTTCTACAAAAGAATGTCAACAATGCATTCTACAATCCTACTCCTTTCTATTCCCCCCTCCCAACTACTACACTATTGAAACAGCATAGAAAATTATAAGAAAGTGTGGCAGGCCAAAGATCCTAAAAAGAACATAACTACAGGCCTGACTGGCGGCCTCTCCTCAAAAGAAAAACGTTTCCTGCAAAGAGAATAACATAAAAGTTAATATAACAAAATTAACCACCTCTTCTCCACCCAGGGGAACCCCTTGACTTCTCGGGAAACTTCCCATTGAATTGCTTTACTAACTTCTCCACTTTTAGGTTCCCACTGTTTACCCAATTAGCTTCAGACCAAGGGTAACCCTTCCAATGCACTAAGTACTGTAAGCAACCCCTATTCAGCCTGAAATCTACAATTTTTTCCACCTCAGATTGTGTTTCCCCTTCCATCACTAAAGGAGGAGATTGAGCTTGGGTGGATGCTCTTCTGTTAGACCCAATTACTAGTTTCAACAAGCTACAATGAAATTCTGGGTCAATTTCCCCTAGACTTCTGGGTAGACTGAGTTGAACTGTAACTGAGTTAACTATCTTCACTATTGGGAATGGACCTAGAAATTTTGGACCCAATTCCTTGCTAAGCATTTCTAATCTTATGTATTTGGTAGATACAAAAACATTGTCCCCCACACGGTAGGGGTTTAGGAGTGAGCGACGTTGATCATCTTGCTTCTGGTAGGCTTCTGCCGCAACTGCTAGAGCCTTCTTCGTATTCTCCAATCCTTTCTTTAGCATGTCCATCCATTCACTCAAAGACATGAAAGAAGGAGATTCTCTAGGCAACTCAGGCATGGCAACAACTTCCATGCCACTGGTAATCTGGAAACCCGCTAATCCTCTGCTGCTGTGGACCGCATCGTTGTACGCCACTTCGGTGAAGGGTAGCAAGTCCGACCAGTTGTCGTGCTGATAGTCCACAAAACACCTGATGTATTGTTCCACCACCGCCTTGGCTCCCTCTGCTGCGCCGTTCATGCTGGGATGAACCTCTGAGCTCAGTTCTTGTGTGGACCCAATGGATCTCAGGACCTCTCTCCAGAACTTGGTTGTGAACTGGACTCCGCGGTCTGAAATGATCCTCTTGGGTACTCCGTGCAGGCGATAAATGTGTTTCACAAACATTTGCGGATGGCAATCCTGAGCAAACAATGAAGTGTGCCTGCTTAGAAAACAAATCAATCACAGTCCAAATTACTTTATGCCCACTGCTGTCTGGGAGTTCCACGATGAAGTCCATTGCGACCTCTTCCCATGGCCGTTTAGGGCTCTCTGCTGCAGGTGCTGTAGGTTCTGGGCTCTTGGATTCAATCATCCACGGCTGGCCTTGTTCCTCCTCCGAGGCCTCCCCCTTGGTAGGACTCTTCGTCACCTGAAGTTGAGGATCCTCTTCCCGAGGTTGGTTGGGCATTTCCCCCTCCGAGGCCTCCCCCTTAGTTGGACTCTTTGTCACCTTAAGTTGGGGATCCTCCTCCGGATATTGTTTGCCCTTTTTCTCTTCCGAGACCTCCCCCTTGGTAGGACACTTTGTCACTTTAAGTTGGGGATCCTCTTCCAGAGGCTGTTGGCCCAGATGACTTTTCTGTGCAGGCATCTGGGGCCCTCTCTTTACCACCGTGGCAATTGGTACACACGTTTGTTCTTCGGCAATTCCCTCCTCCGAGGCCTCCCCCTTGGTAGGACTCTTTGTCACCTTAAGCTGGGGATCCTCTTCCAGAGGTCGTTTGCCCAGATGACTTTTCTGTGCTGGCATCTGGGGCCCTCTCTTTACCACCATGGCGACTGGTACACACATTTGTTCTTCGGCAATTCCCTCCTCCGAGGCCTCCCCCTTGGTAGGACTCTTCGTCACCATAAGTTGGGGATCCTCTTCCAGAGGTCGTTTAGGCTTTTCCCCCTCCGAGGCCTCCCCCTTAGTTGGACTCTTTGTCACCTTAAGTTGGGGATCCTCCTCCGGAGAATGTCTGCCCTTTTCCTCTTCCGAGGCCTCCCCCTTGGTAGGACACTTCTTCACCTTAAGTTGGGGATCCTCTTCCAGAGGTTGTTGGCCCAGATGACTCTTCTGTGGTGGCATCTGGGACCCTCTCTTTACCGCCGTGGTGGTTGGTGTGCACGTTTGTGGCATTGGGGCTGGAGCCAAGCACTCTGACGCTCTGTGGCCAAGTTGACAACAATGGTGGCATTTAATTGGGCCCCACGAGGAATGGAACCTAGTTACATCTCTAAACTCAGGAACCGTTTCATCACACTGCCTTGTTCTCCAACTTGCAGCTGCCCCCTTGGTAAACCCTTCTTCCATGGTGGAGATTGCTTCTCTGTAGGAAGGAGGAGTAAGAACCTTTTGGGGCATTGCAGATGCACCTTGTTCCGCTTCCCATCTTGCAGGCCTGGCTTTGGTAATCCCTTCTTCCATGTTGGTGATTGCTACTCTGTAGGAAGGTGGGGTAAGAACCACTTGGGGCCTTGCAGGCGCACATTTTCCCGCCATCCACAATGCAGGCCTCTGTTTGGTAATCCCTTCTTCCATGGAGATTTCTTCTCTGTAGGAAGGTCTGGTAAGAACCTTTTTGGGCCTTGCAGGGGAGACTGGAATCGGTGGGGAGGTCAATCCCTCGGTTGGCCACTGCCCAGCTTTCTGCCATGGTGCCATCTGCTGAGGGAGGGCAGGTGCCCACTGGCATTCCTCCCATCCATGACCTGGGGTTAAGACCCATCCCGGGGTTGCCTGCTTCACAGGTTGCAGCTCAACCAATGATGGCTGGCTAAGGGGTTTTACGTGCCAAGGACCCTCCTGCTGGCTTGGAGGAGTTATGGGCCAAGTAGGTGCCCTTTGCTGGCTTGGAGCATTTCCCCATGCTGATGGCAAAGGAGTTGGTAAGTAGCATCTCTTCCATCCAAGTCCTGGGAGGAAAGCCCAATTTACTGCCCAATTTGCTTCATTTACTGGTTGCAGCCCCATTTGTGGTGGCTTGCAAGTGACAGATGCTGGAAAAATTCCTTCTTCCTGCCTCCTTTGAAATCCCCATTTTGAAAGGGAATCCTTCTCCCAGCTAGTTGCAGGGTGACAAGCCATTTCATTTATTGCCGTCTGGAAGGAGCCCAAACCTCTGTTCTAGGGGTTTTTTTTCCCAAGCCTTGTTTCCAAGCTGGGGGGAAGGAGGGGGAGCATGCACTCACAATTTGCTGAAGAAATATTTCTGCGACCTTCCTTCATCTTGTCGTGTCTCCTCCTGCATTCCTCCTGATGCAATTAAACTGGAAGCAGAATTCCATTGCCTTTGAAGTTCCGCACTCAGCTTCTTATCACCAAAAGCTTCTCATTTATTCTTCGCTGATATTTACGCTGTCCCGCTCAGCATTGGGAATGCCGAGACCCCATCACCAGATCTTCCATCACCAGCCCTTCCCCCTTGATAGGGGGAGGGAGCTAGTGAATTATTTTAAAGTAGAGAGTTGAAATAATGTTAGGGTTCTAAATACCATGCAGAAATAAATCATTGTCCAAGGCAAAACATCCTTAAAGGTGCAATTTATTCCGCAGGCATGTTAGCACGGCTATGGAAAATTTCAACTCTGAATTACATCCTGTAAGTTCACCCAGTTGAAAGTTCATGATCTCTCCCCACACCCACAAATCCATCACATGTTCCAATCATCATCTTCCACGCTGGCATGTACACCCATCTTCTTCCGGCCAGGTGTCGAGATGCGAAGACAAAAGATGACCTTGGCTTCTACAAAAGAATGTCAACAATCCATTCTACAATCCTACTCCTTTCTATTCCCCCCTCCCAACTACTACACTATTGAAACAGCATAGAAAATTATAAGAAAGTGTGGCAGGCCAAAGATCCTAAAAAGAACATAACTACAGGCCTGACAATAATTTGCTGATGTAGCTGAATTTGATTTATTTGATTAAAGCCAATATCTATGTTTATTGCTGTCCAATTTTTTTTTTTTTTGCATTACAAATGAATTTGTGATTTATGATTTTTATGATTGGACAGAAAGGTAGAAAAAAGAGAGACATGATATAACTTAAGGGAGACAGAGAGAAGTTAAAATATAACTGTGCTTATAAAAGAAGTACTGTGAAGATTAGAAGCCCTTCTTTATTGTTTACAATTTCCCATTTTTACTTTCCTTCTACTTTTTCTTTTTTGCATTTTTAGCCTTCTCTTTTATTCTTCCCTTTCTCTTACTTCCTTTTTATTTTGTTTTGCATTTGTTCTTACTGTTTTTCTTACTATTGTTGTTAAAACTGTCCGTATGTGTGTGCGCGCACATACACACACATATACATTTATAAGGGATGCAGAAACCTGCTAATGTTTGGAAACAGAAAAATGTTTCGTTTAATCTATCCGAAGTTAAATCAAACATTTTTTCTGTTTGCAAACATTAACAGGTTTCTGTGTCCTTCACTTTTATGTTTTAAATATAACTAAGAAGCAGGGACGTGCGGTCAGGGGAGGCAGGGGAGGCAGAGCCTCACCTCTCATCATGAAATAATAATATATAATAATAATATCCACGAGGGAGTTTCATATATATAAGAGGAAGAGGAGGGAGGAGGAGGAGCGTGCAGGGGGCAGTGCCAGCTGGGCAACCGGTGGAGGCAGGAGGGTTCTTGGAAGCGCCAATAACCTTCCTGCCTCCGCTGTACTTTGTGCACTCCTCGCGACTGCAATAGACGTCCAGAAGTGGCAGGGGCTTGATGACGTCACCGCAGCTGCTATGCGCGGACGGATGGAGGTAGCCAGAGTGGTGCCGAGGCAGTCCGGCAGACGACCGACCGAGGATCAGGCTGCCTGATCCTCCATCACTCACTCACTCGCCCGGACCCCTTGGCGCCACTCTGGTTACCTCCATCCGGCCGTGCCCAGCAGCGACGTCAGCGACATCATCAAGACGAAGTGGCTTGGAGGCAAAGTGCTTTTCAGTGCTTTTCTGTGCTTCTGGCATTTAGGTAGATAGCTGGATGTCCTAAATGCCAGACGCACAGAAAAGCACTGAAAAGCAGCTGCTGTTGGGGATCGCGCAGCGTGAGCCGGCGGAGTGTGCTCAGGAAGGCGGGGAATGGGATCACGTGTGCTGGAGCATGAGGCAGTCTCAGCCTCCAGCACACGTGGTCCCATTCCCCACCTTCCTGATGACGTCGCCAGCCTCACCAGCCATAAACCTCACCGCACGTCACTGCTAAGAAGTGTTTCTTAGGAAAGACAGTCTATACATTGAAACTTAATTGTATTTTAGAGGAGATAAAGATATTGAAAAGACAAGGGGGAAAGAGCAGCCTTTAAATGAGATGCATTTGCGCTGAAAATGTTACTCCAAAAGAGTTGAAGAGTGGGAGTTCCTTATCCAGGAACAGCAGAGACAAGTGAAATAAAGAGCAGAGAACTTAATAAGGTGAAGATGGTACAGGCACAAAATAACCAATGAATGTTTATACCATATGATGAATGCAGGAAAGCAGGCTTGAAGCCAACAAATATGGTTGCAATATTTAAGGAAGGAGAAATATTAATTAGGAATGTTAAATGTACTACAAAGAGAAATTTAAGACAGGGTAGTAATCAAAGTGAAACGAATTTACTGCAAGAATTGTAGGGAAATACAATGACTGGGGGAGAATACAGTTTATAAAGTGAAAAGAACAACTCCAAAATATAAAGATAAATATATAAAGATAAATCTATAAATCTGTTATCCAAATCACCAACACATTTACAGAAAAACTGCATGGCGTAAAAAAATCCAGCCGTTAGGCTGATGAAGTCGGGCAGCTCCAAAATGGAAGAATTCGGAAAGAGAAAGTGTTTCCAGCTGGTGAGGAATTTTTACCATTTTAAAAGAGACTGCCTATAAAAAACTTAAAATTAATTTAAATTGGAGAACAGAAGAAATAAGAGGCGGAATTAAGTTTGGAATGGTTTTGGACAGTGGGTTACTTTTTAAATGCTATCTTCATGGATGGAATTTATGCAAGCCTTTTGAAACGAATGGATTAAGTTTTCTTCTTCTATTTCTTTTTATTATCGTTATTCTTTGTAACCTATGGACTAAAATTCTCCTCTTTCATTACTGTGGATGTTCTTCTAACTCATTCAAGAATCAGACTTTTTTTTAACTTGAAATACAAAAAAGATACAAAAAGAAACAAAGAAAATTGCAACAATAATAGTGCTACTCGGAGGCTGGAGGTTTGTGTATTGGAAATGAAACACTCTTACTTTTCTTACTGATTATCCTGGCTTGGCACTCCAAGGTCTTACTGCTTGTTTATAGAGAATGATAAGAAGAAAAGCATACAGATGTCCCTTTGAACTATATCTTTAACCAGAGAAAAGTGAAAATAAAACTTTACTGTGAATTCTATGCTTAATCTTGTTAAAACCTTCTAAGCTAGAGCAGCAGTGTTTGTTAGCTGGAGATAATGGCACAACTTCAACAGGAGAAAGAAACTTTAAGTCTGCAAAAGATATTCTCAGAAATACAGAAATTATCAAACACATATGAGAGGATAGAGAAGAAGTTGGAAGACTTAGAGAACCTAATAGTAAAATATGATGAAGAAGTTGGAGACGTTTATCAAGCAGAAAAAGTGCTGGTTAAATCCTAAAAACCGAAGAGGAAAATGAATATAAATAAATTAAATTTGCTGATATTTATGGTGATGGGTTTGTCTCTGAAAATGGAAAGAGTGGAATACTGAAAGAGGAATTAAATGGAAGGGAAATCTACCCCAGATGGCAAGATACAGAAGAAGAAAAAACAAAATAATCTATGGATTTAAAGAGAGAAATTTTATTAGCAACCTCATTGATAACACTACTGACAATCAAAGATAAGTTGATTAAGGAAACAGAAGAAGGGCATCGAAATTATGAGAGATTTTATAAGCAAGGAGTTGCTAAGAGGAGTCCATACAAAGTTGATTAAGGAAATGATTAGAGGACTGACACTACAAATGGCAGAAGGTATGAAACTGTTTTGCTACTGGAAAGATACAGGTTGATAGATGGAAGAGTATAATTTAAAACTAGTTAAACTTAGTGAAATGTAGTGACAATAGATATAGTTAAATAAATAATTGATAATGATAATAATGTATACAATGTGTAGTGTTATGATAAGTAATAATTGGATATGAATATTGAATGGTACCTATGAAAGGAAGATTAGAAATCCTTTTGGATTATATATAAAGGTTAATTAAAAAGAATTAATTAGATTCAGTTAAATCTTGATTATTGGGGGGGGGAATGATATGATACAGGATATAGTCAAATAAAGGAGGGATAAAGATAACAAAGTGTGTGTGTATGTATGTATGTATATATATATATATATATATATATATATATATATATATATATATATATATATATATATATATATGAACATTATATTTATATATATATATATATATATATATATATATATATATATATATATATATATATATATATATGAACATTATATATATAATATATATATATATATATATATATATATATATATATATATATATATATATATATATATATATATATATATATATATATATATATATATATGTACATTATATATATATATAATGTACAACATAAGGAAACTGGATGTAAATTATAAACAGTGATTTGGAAAGGAGAATTAGAAAATTTTGTTATTAAATAGTATGGATGTTTAGCTAGAATAGGACATAAGGATTCAGTGTTATTGGAGGATTTTAGAAATAGTAAATGAAATGCCAGTATGTGGTTATGTATTAAATCATGGTATATTTTATGATGAAAGATGTTTAAACAATTATAAGTCAAATGAAAATGGAGGTATGATGATGGTAACATGTATAAATATCTGAGTTAAAATACTTGAGTTAATATGAATTATATTTGATGACTGTGGAAGAGATGCACGAAAGCCTTTTTGTAACCAACTGATACACTTTCTACAGTATGTAAAGAAGGAAGATTTTATGTGTTGTGTTTGTTTTGAAAAATAAAAATAAAATGTTTTTTTAAAAAATTACATGTTATCCCCTTAATCTATCAGTAAACCCAATTAACAACCTTTCCCAATGATAGCATCATTTTAATAATATATCTTCGATATAGATGTTGGCATAAATATACATATAACTGGGGAATCATTGTCTCAGTTAAAGCACACTATATAAAATTCATTTCTTTGACTGGCATATTTTTTCAAAGGTATCGGAAAAAGTTTATTTTTCTCCCAGATTGGAAGAAACTGTACTACACCAGGGGTCCCCAACTTCCAGTCCATGGAGCGGCACTGGTCCACAGCATTCCAGAAGCCAGGCTGCACAAACAAGCAAAGCCCCATCCACAGGGTGCAGGCAGCATGCAAAACCACCAAACTTCTTGTCTGCAGAAAAACTTCTCTCCACGGAACTGGTCCCTGGTGCCCAAAAGGTGAGGAGGCACACTGTACTACATGTTCCCTGAAGGGAGAGAGTTAAATAGTTCTTGTTGAATAGTTAAATGTAGAAAAAGATACAGGTAGTCTAGAATTAATAATACAAAATGTGGTCAGACTTTTTATTACCAAATGACATGGTCATAAATCATGATCTCATGTGGCCACACTGCTTAGCAATGGAAATTCTGGCACTTCTGGTTGCTAAAGATAAAGGTAAAAGTTCCCCTTGCACATATGTGCTAGTCATTCCCGACTCTAGGGGCGGTGCTCATCTCTGTTTCAAAACCAAAGAGTCAGCGCTGTCCAAAGATGTCTCCGTGGCCATATGGCCGGCATGACTAAACGCCGAAGGTGCACGGAAAACTGTTACCTTCCCATCAAAGGTGGTTCCTATTTTTCTACTTGCATTTTTACATGCTTTAGAACTGCTAGGTTGGCAGAAGCTGGGACAAGTAATGGGAGCTCATTCCATTACACGGCACTAGGGATTCGAACTGTCGAACTGCCAGTCTTCCTGATTGACAAGCTCAGCATCTTAGCCACTGAGCTACCCTGTCCCTCTGGTTGCTGCTGTTAAGCAAATCTCACATTGTTGTTAAATGTTACATCATATGGTCATCCTTTATGACTTCCTGCCTGTTTCTCCATTGACTTTCCTTTCTGGCAAAGAAAGTTGGAAATCTTCCTAAGGTATCATAGCACAGGGATGCTGCAAGAGATCAACCTTCAAGAACTGTTGTATATACCACTCATTCTAAGTGCCATTGTAAGCTCAAACAGTCACTGGGCAAGTGGTTGTTATGCAAGGACCATCTATAGCAGTGAGGGCGAACCTTTTTCTTATGGCGTGCCAAAATTGCACATATGGCGCTATTGCGCCTCCACACATGCACACTCAATCTCCCCACCCACCTGCATCTGTGCACATGATCCCTCCCCAGGCTCCGGATGCTTTCCTGAAGCCTGGGAAGAGCGAAAATGGCTTCCCCGGCCCCCTGAAGATCCTCCATAAGCTGGAAACGGAGCATTTCTGAACTACCAGTTTTTCTCCCACCCCAGCCTCCGGAGGCTTTCCTGAAGTCTGGGAAGGGTGTAAACAGCCTCTCCTAGACCTCCAGAAGGGTAAAAAATCAGCTGGCCGGCATGTGCATGCACCCTGGAGCTGACAACTGGTGTGCCACCAAATATGGGTCTGTGTGCCACCTGTGGCATGCATGCCATAGGTTCTCCATCATGGATCTATAGAGATATTTTGCCAGGATGAGCCTACCTAACCTAGCAAATCTGACTAGAAGGAAGACTGAAATTAATAAAGTCCATCCTACAGGCAAAGGAGGCCAAATAATAAGTTTGAAAGAGGATTCCTATGGCTTGTTTGCCTTTCTCATATATTCATTTTACATGTGGTAACACTGTCTAAACAGGGTCTCAGTTAAAGAACAAGTGTAAAGTCCCAAAGGTGCTTTTTCCAAAAGGTAACTGGGCTTTCTGGTATTTCTTTGAAGATGTTTCCCTCCTCATCCAAGAAGCTTCTTCAGCTCTGACTGGATGGTGGGAAATGGAAGGATTTATTTATAGTCAGAGCTGAAGAAGCTTCTTGGACGAGAAGTGAAAGTTGTGAAATATCTTCAAAGAAAAACCAGAAAGTCCAGTTGCTTTTTGAAAAAAGCACTTTTGGGACAACCATGACCTGGATGACTGAAAATGTCCATAAAAAGATATAAACGTTTATCCCGAGTTGGATCCTGACAAAAGGTATTGCACTTCTCATTGAGATCAGTGATACTCATTTTTCTCCTTGACAAGGGTAGGACAAATATGCAACACAGTAGAGTTCTGATATATAATGTTCCAGATACAGTGAATTTATTGTGGGATATAAACAACCATGTGTGTGTGTGTGTGTGTGTGTGTGTGTGTGTGTGTGTGTGTGTGTTGTATTTGTGCTGATAAATAAAGGGCATACCAGGGGTTGTAACACAAATACATATATATGTGTTTGGGTGTATGTGAGTGTGTGTGTGTGTGTGTGTGTTTTGTGCTTCCTCTTCTGCCTTCTTATTATTGCAATCAAAGCTGTGTATGGCTATGCTATATACATGACATTAACTTCTTCCCAATAGCTTAGCTCTTGAGCATCAGATAGTATACCAGGACTTCCCTACTCATTCAACACCACATATAGACAATGTTCCCTCTAAGGTGCGCGGATGCGCGGCCACGCACGTGGCAAGAAAACACCGCACAGCACTTTTCAACTGCCACACAGTGATTTCTATTGCCACAGGCTCCTGAAGCTGGGGAGGTCCTTTTCAGGCAGCTAGAACTGGTCGCCCGCAAAGGACCTCCCCAGACGTGTCTTGATGAGCACGGGGCGACCAAGGGTAGTTGTGAAGCCCCAAAGCCCCGCCGCCACCGGAATAACTGCTGCCACCTCCTCCTCCTCCTCTAACAGCACTGCTGGATTTGCTGCCCGGCGCTGCGGCTGAGGTAAAGCCGTCAAAGCTCCAGCCAGCATCCCCATGCATGGCAGCAACGCGTCCCCCTCTGCTCAGAGCACCTGAGCTGAGCCCCGTGTCACCCTTGCCCCCTCCTCCTCTGCCGTGCTTTTGAGGAGCCATGAGGCTGCAGGAGCCAGTAGGAAGGCGACGGGGGATGGGAGCAGGGGAAAAAAAGGCCTCATGGCTCCTCAAAAGCATGGCGGAGGAGGAAGATGGGGCAGGGGTAACACGGGGCCCAGCTCAGGTGCTCCGAGTGGAGGGAGAGGCGCCACTGCCACGGGGGGAGCCGCCAGTGGGAGCTTTGCCAGCTTCACCTCAGCCGCAGCGCCGGGCAGCAAATGTGGTGGTGCTGTTGGAGGAGGAGGAGGTGGCAGCAGTTATTCTGGTGGTGGTGGGGTCTTGTCGGCATCTTCAGTGGCAGCCCTGCCCACGATGAAGAAACCAAAGATGGAGCAGATCCATGCAGATGACGTCGCTGCAACATGACTAGAGGAGGAATTCTGGGAGTTGAAGTCCACAAGTCTTAAAGCTGTCAGGTTTGAAGACCCCTGGGTTTTTTTTTTCCTAACAGGTTAGGGGTGCAAGGATCTTGTAACTTGACAGCTTTAAGACTTGCACACTTCAATGCCAGAGTTCCTGAGCCAACATGACTGGAGGAGGAATTCTGGGAGTTGAAGTCCACAAGTCTTAAAGCTGTCAGGTTTGAACACCCCTGGGGTTTTTTTTTTCTAAAGGGTTAGCGGTGCAATGGTCTTGTAACTTGACAGCTTTAAGACTTGCATGCTTCAAATGCCAGAGTTCCTGAGCCAACATTTTGGTTGCTAAGCAGGAGCATTGTTAAGTGATACTGATATTATATAACACTTTTAATTAAGCAGGTACCTTGAAGAAACATAACTTTGAGTTTCAAATAATACTGATTTCGTTGTTGTCTTAGGTGACATCTGTGAAAAAAATTCAGGTGCTCAGGCATGAAAATGTGCCGCTCAAATACTATACTTTTCTGCTCACATTGAAAAAAAAAATAGAGGGAACATTACATATAGACACATATCTGTCTGTCTGTCTGTCTGTCTGTCTGTCTGTCTGCCTGCCTGCCTGCCTGCCTGCCTCTCTGCCTGCCTCCCTGCCTCCCTCCCTCCCTGCCTACCCACCTATCTAATTTTATCTATCATCCATCTATCTTAGTGACTTCAGGTTAGTATTGGCCAAAGATATCGAGCTGGCTTCATATTTAAGGCAGGACTAGAATTCATGGTCTTACAGTTGCTAGCCTAATGAACCATTGCACCAAACTGGCTGTCTCCTAGACAATTACTTACATCGAAGTAGTGCTATTATTATATTGCCACTCACACTTTTAGCTACTGTTTGTTGCCCTTAATTCATGAGATATATTTATATCTCAGGTGTTAAAATTAATGCATTTTTTTTCTGTTCTCAATCTTTGCAACAAAGTGCTCGTAAATCAGATTGAAGTCTTTCTAAAACAAGAAATTAATAGCTAAGACAATTTAATGTTCGGTATTTAAATGATACCTTGTCTAAGGTTTTGAATCTCGTAAAATGTAATGGGCAGATGCATTTCACTGCTGCTTCTCGTTCTTGAAATTTATTCAGAACCATTAATGGACTAGAGCGTGCGCAAATGGTGCAAGGACTATTGCATCGGTTGTAGCAATTGTTTATGGCACAATTCTGAATGTGAACATCCATGTTGCCAGCTGTGAGTCACACATGTGCATGTGAACATTCTTATTTCATCCCCTCTCACGCAACCATCAGAGCCATTTTATCAATGAGGTAGCAGCATATAAATTTAATAATAATCAAATAAAAATAATAAAAATCAAAACCAAAGCATCACCGTTGGTAAGGAGGACAATGAAAAGGAGGACAAATAAATTGGAAAAAATATATTGTAAATAAAAGAAATATTTTATTCATTGCAACAATAATATACTAAAATATGATATATGCATAATAAAAACATTTGCAACATTTTATATTGTAATTATGCTTACATGCCTGTTAATTATTATTTAAATGAGTACTTTTCCATTGAATTAATATTTTTTGTCAATGTATCATTTTCTAACAATATATTGGAAATATCTGAACAAGAAATATCCTTCATATTGAATTTTACAGCAAGTGCTGCAGCTAGAGTATCAACATTCAATCTCGATTTCTCACTTGTCGAAAAATCATTGGCAATTGAAAAAAACTCTTTCAACTGCTGCATTAGTTCCAGGGCAGCACAACGTAACTTGAACAAGTATAAATAAATGTTCACATGGAATATGTTCATTTTTGAAATGGCTGAAAATATCCACCCATCTTTTATCAATTTCAACATGTTGATTTTCCCATTGTATTAATTTTTCAGAATTTAAATATACATTCAGTCTTCTAATTTCTCCAAAGAGACAATTGTCATCTATTTTAATGTCTAGCATTTCTTTAGTTAAAAATTCAACACAAGATTCAATATCTGTTCAATATACTTGCGATGAAGTAAAAAAAAACACCATTAAAAACTCTTTAATAAAATACGTCATATAACGCGCAACAGATTAGCCTTCAAATATCAAAAAGGAGGACATGTAGGAGGACACTTTTCGAGGGAGGACAGAACTTACAAAAGAAGGACTGTCCTCCCTAAAGGAGGACGGTTGGTCACCTTACCGTTGGTCACTGGAAGTAACATGTAGACCAGAATACTTGTAAGATTAATTGTTCTAGAGAACAAATAATCAATTAAATTGAAGGGAGGGGGGTGGGATGGCAAAAGTTGAGCTTTGGACCATTGATTTATGGAAAAGGGGAAGAACCAGAGAAAGATGCAACAAAGCTGAATGTTAAAGCACCCTTAGTGATGAGTTCCAATTCTCATGGAGCTAACCCTTAAATTAGCAATACAGATGTTTAAGATGAAAAATTCTATGTAGTAAGATAGAAGAATTGTGAAAGTCACTTTATCTTCCTGATTTCTTTTTCATTCGAAGACACAATAAAATGTTGTAGATAAAAGTTATTGTATCCCTAACTACCTTCCCAATTTCAGAAACATCACACACATACAAATAAAATAAGTTTAGTTTTTTTCAAAAAAAAGTTGCCTGCAAAAAATTTGTTATGATTTGTCTGTCTTTGTGATGATCATTTGTTTTTAACCTTCTGACTTCAAAAGAATAGCAGACAAAGTTTGATGATTGCTTAAAAATATAATGCAACCCAGTTATAATTTATATCAGAGATAGAACTCTTTGTCCTAAATGTTAGTTCATTATTAATATCTACTTTCTCGTGAAACATAGGAATTCAAACCAAAAATTGTGACAAACATTAATATTTAAGGCGCATTAAATAGTATTGATTAATTAAATTTGAACGGCTTGCCGTGGCGCAAAACAATTCAATAAAAAGAGCACACATATAAACTATCAATACAAAATTGTAAGAATCCGCATAAAAGATAAATAGTATAAAAACAAAGTATACAGACCCTAGGCAAAGGGAAAATCGATGCAACTCAAGATAGCATCAGAATTGGAGGAGACACACCCCTGCCCAGTTGGAGTTTCACTGATTATCTTAGGAGGTTCTTTTGGAAAAGCGATGGAAAATGTGTTTTAATGATCTTCACATGTTTCCCAAGAAAGGAAAGTTGATATATGCAGGCGTCGAAAGCATTACATGCTAATTTCATTAAAGCCGGGGGTGAAGGGTGTGTAGAAAGAGAGCCCAAAAATAAACATGACTGACCTCATTGGCAAGAGGATGAACATGAGAACCTGCTCTGACGAGCCAAAATGTTTTGCCTTTACAACAACGGAGCCGGCGATGGTTGTCTTTAAAATTTATGGCATCATTTTATTTAGAGCAGATGTCCTCTGAAAGCCAGCAATTTTGCTTTGTGCTCCGCAAATCCTATGGATAATTGCAAACGCAATGTGGGATTTCGCTTGGGCTGCTGCAGCCGTTGCTAACTCTTTTCTAAAATGGATTATGGTCAGCAGGGGTGGGAGCTGGACAGGTCCTGATCCTAATCTTCCCCGTAAAGATAAAGAAGGAATCAAAACAAGACTGCTGCAGATGCTTTCGGGAGCCTAACTTTTAAGGGGAAAGGGTAAAAGTTGAAATGGGGGGGACTAATTAAATCAACAACCGGTCTTGCAGCATTGGCTAAAAGGACCCAGTGCCAAAATAAGCTAAAGTAGTCTATTTAGTTATGGTTATAGCAATTTTTAAAAGCCTGTGATTTCCTTTCTCGCTTGTGTTTTTGGAAAGCATTGTTTCACTTCACCGGGTCTGCTCTACTGAGTAAAACTAAATCAAATTATGAATTCTGTAGTGATCTGGGAATGAGAATAATAGCTTTTGCTTTCCATCTGAAAGATGGAACAGTCACTATCTTAAGGTCAAAGGAGCTGCTGCAGACTTTCTTGCAGGGTGGGGGTGGGAGAGTTTCTTGGGGTGGGGGGCTGGAAAAGTAGAGAATAAAATTCCTTGCATGTAGCCCAGGAATGTCCAACCTTGAATTCACAAGTCTTAAAATCGCCAAGGATGCCCCCCCCCCTCATGCAGCTCACATCCTTCCAAATTTGCCAAGAGAAGAATATATATTCCGTAGTTCAGATGGCCACATTGCTTTTATTTTCTTCTTCAGCTTCTATGCTGAGTTGGATATTTGCATTATGTTCATTGTATTTTTTCATTGATTTTCTTAAAATAGGGCAGATTATGTATGGTTTAATAAATCAGTACTGGCTTTTGTCCGATCCAGGAATAGTCATTTGGACATGGAAGCAAACTTTCCTGTTCCTTTCATTTCCTTGATCTGGATCAGACACAGACACAGACACAGACACACACACACACACCTATGAATTTGATTTCTTGAGAGCATATGCTGGTATAAATATTTAGCCTTGGAGGGGTGCTTGGCAATGATGGAGATGTTTAAAGGCTGGCAAGTTGTTGATGTATTTGATCTTACTTGTATTCTGGAAGATGTGAAGGAGAAGGTGATCTTCCCAACCAAAAGGACGAGAGAGACAAGCCTCAAGGTGTTCCATCAAGAGAACAACAGAACTGAAGAAGAAAAACCAGTCAGCTTTTATCATTTATTAGAAGTTGTGATCATGATGCCATCCAACTATGATGAAACACAAGGCTAGAAATAATGTGCCAGCCCTGCTAACAAACTTTTTGATAGTAGACAGAATAAACATTTCAATTTGCTATTGAAAAACAGACCAAATTGGTTGGTATGTCAAATGGACAGGATTTGAGGGCAATTATTTTTTAGTGTTAATTCTGTTTTATGTTAACAAGTTTTGTTCTTGAATGTCTTTTGAAGTCCAGAGTTCAGTCTAAGATGACTAAAACATTACTTCAAAAACATGGAATATATTAATGGAGGACTCTGATTTAGTTATGTAGTTACCTTTATTTTGGTAATCATAAAATTTATACGAGTGCAGCTCAGTTATATGATCAACAGCTTCCTCTTCATTATATAACTGCTCCATCTTTGCAATAATAAGGAAGTGATTTTGGCATTATTTTCTTCTGCCACAGTTTTTCCATTTCCAGAATTTAAACTTATAGCCATGGGATCTCGGGGTGGTCTCTCATTCAAGTTCTAATTAAGGTATGTGTGATCTTGCTTGGCTTGCCTTCAAGAACACCCAAGGCTAAATGCTGCAAACTACTCAGCAAAACTTAAATCTTTTCTTTTTAGATGCTGCATACCGCCCGGAACCCAAAACTGCTGCAAACTAGTCAACAAAACTTATTTTTTTTATTTTTAGAAATAAAAGATTTAAGGATAATCTTTTATTTCTAAAAAAAACCCCAAGAATCAATATGAAAACGAGTTAAAAGGAAGACTACAAACACAGAACACCTGACCTTTTGATACTTGTTTGATTCATTACATGCAGCATTACAAGGCAACATTTCCATGAGGGCCACCCTTGAGGGCCACCCTTATTTGTTTATTTATTTATTTTACAAGGCTGTGCAGCACGTTAGGCCATAAAGGTAGCTTAATTTCTCTGGATTGCAGTGACATAGCCCAGCGACAGGGAGCAGAGAGGGACAAATGTGTAATAATGCAGCTGTATTTATGGCATCAGTCCATAAATTTCAAGGACATACTAATGTGCTCAGCAATAGCACGTAAGTGCTTCTCCTAACAGGCAAATGCATTAAGATTCTTTGCAGGGGGGGCAGGGGGAAATAGAAAGAAATAAAACTGTTCTCAAAACCTACTCGAGATGGAATAGGTGGCATTATAATTCTGGTGACAGATTAAGGTTAAAATATTGCTCACCTTTACAGATGTATTATGTGGCACTGTTGCCATAGCTTTTATCGGAGTTAAAACCTCTCATACATTCTAATTGAAACAGGGGGAAAAAAACCCACCAAGATTCCCAATGTGATCTGCTTGTATTTCTCAAATGATTGGATCTCAAAACAATGGTTTGCACTTTCTATGTTTTTCACAATAGCAAAACTTAACCTTCATTCCATTTAGTTCAATGCTTCGGTGTCTTCAAATGGAAATGGGACTAATTATAAAATTACAGACTCTGTTTGAATTCATACTATAACATTGCATACTTTACTTCTGAGATTTAAATATCTGGTCCAGAGAGGGGAGAGAGGAAATGATAGATTTTTTTTTTTAAAAAAAAGTTTGGAAATCTAATATAGACTTTTTGTTGAAAGAGGAAAAGACTGAACTGATGATTTGGGGTTTAAAAAGTGTTAAAGGGAAAGAGAAGAAGGGCAGGAATCACAATTCTGTTTTCTCACTTTTAGTTTTTTCTATTTTTTTCTTTAATATTTTTTCTATAATTTTCTATACAATTTAGTAATTAAAAAAAACAACAAAAATTGTCAATGGGGTTTTGTATACAGATCCAAGTTATTTATATGACAACTAGATGGCAATGAAAATATAATTCCTAGAACTCCTGGTGTCCTTAATTTTTATTTTATTTTATTTTGAGAATGTTCTGCAAACAAGACGGTTCATTACCTTTACAAAGATAAAGTAAAATATGACAGGCAGTTCCCATCTTACAACCAAAATTGAGGCCAGAATTTATGTTGTCAAGCAAATTTTGGCCCATTTTATGACTTTTCTTTCCATATTTGTTAAGCGAATCACTGCAGTTGTTAAATTAGGGACACAGTGAATCTGACTTCATTGATTTTGCTTGTCAGATGGTCACAAAATGTGATCACACGACCCTGGGACACTGCAACTGACATAAATATGATCCAGTTGTCAAGCATCTGAATCAGGGGTGAAATCAACTTACCTTCGCTACTGGTTCGCTTTGCTCACACATGCCACCTCTGTGCATGCGCAGGACCTTCTGTGCATGCGTAGAGCATCAAAAACGGGATATGATGATGTCTGGGTGGGTGGGCGGAGCTTCCCACTGCCGCTGCTACCGGTTCACCCGAACCAGATAGAACCGTCTGAATTGCACCACTGATCTGAATGTAAATCAAGTGACATAGGGATGCTGCAATGGTCATAAGTCACTTTTTTCAGTGCTGTTGTAATTTTGAATGGTCACTAAGTGAACCGTTGTAAGTCAAGCTGTATTTTCTTCCTCTAAACCAGTGCTTTTCCACCTTAGCAACTTTAAGATGTACAGACATTGACTTCCAAAATTCACTAGCCAATGGAGAAACACTACTTTAAACTAATCAACAAAAGAAAGAAACTTTTGTTTTAAAGATACCTATATAAGTTTAACCGTGATAAACATAGCAATTAAAAAAAACCTGAGTAAAAAATGGGGGAAAGCCCCAGTCTGTTACAAAAAAATATATATATTATCTATGCTATTGCTTCTTGCTCTGAAATTCAAATGAATCCCTGTTGGGAAAGTTCCTTATAGAGGAATCTCAAGGAAGGAGGCTTGGTGAGTTAGAACACTCATAAAGCTACACCGAAGCTAGGGGAATGCAAAGGGAGCAAGTTTGTGAGCTAAAGCAACATGCTTATGTTGCCACTCTGGGACACATTCTGTGACATAATTCTGCTTGCTTTCTTCCATTAAGGTCCTCTGCAAAGTAGATTTTTCACTCATCAGCCATTCTTTGAGCTGCAGAACATTGCATAATCACATCTTATGCTTCACCGTATAAAGTGATCACCAGCGGGGGTTCGGCAGGATTTTCTTAACTATGTCCAGCATTATACGTGCCATCAGATTCATTGGAGATTCATTTCTGTGCTGCGGTTGGGTAGCTTGGTGGAGTCCTGCAGTGCTCTTAGTCATTTTTCCTTTTTAGCCTCTCTGAAAGGCTTAGGGCTCCCAGCTGGAAAAGGATTTATGGTGGTAACCCATCCCAGTTGCAAATCTGTTTGTTCTCCATTCTTTTCCCATGTAAAATCTTTTTAACGTGTGTGCTGTGATCAAATGGTAGCAAACACCAGTGTGCCATTGAATCACTAATTACGGCAAAGCTGCCTTGTCATAAGGGATGAACAGAGTAGTTCACTTGGTTTGGAAGATCGGATCTCACACATGCGACAGACACAAGTCTGCTTCCCCATAACAGTGAGCGTACTTTGTGTTGTGGTCGCCATGTTAATAGCAGTAGGGCTACACTGATTATTTTCACAGAGAGTTCTGTAGGATTGTGTAAGGCCACTTAATGCTGAGCAAATTATAGTTCTTTCCAGATGTTTTGAATTTTAGGGGTGGTATTAGACACACATCTGGCGATCACGAGGTTAGGAAAGACTAATATCTTCAGCTAATTAGAATATAGTGTCACTTTTATTGAACAGTATCTACATAATTCAATTATCTGTGCAGCACATATAGTAAATTCCATTAATATCAATGATGTAAACCTTAGTGAACAGGGAAACTCATCTCTGATCGTCTGAACATTTTTGCCACTTTAGGATAGCCACATTGCAATAACAATAGCACTACATGAAGCTTTCATTCCAGATTCAGTTCTTCAGTTTGAAGGCAATTTGTCTATTTTTTCCCCTTTAAATCAAATTGCCAGGTTAATGTAGTGCTTAAAGCTGAAACCTGTACTTTCACGTAGACTTAGGATAACTTTAGTGTCATTTTAAATGTACTCTAATCCGTGTACATTAAAATGAAATTTTGTTGCATACAGCTCTCAAAGGGTAACCATCTCCAATATATACATATACTGTACATATACATACATACGTATGTATATGTATATGTATATGTATATGTACAGTATATACACATATATACATATACATACATACATATATACACACATACATATATACACAGACACATATATATACACACACATATATATATGCATACACACACACACACACGCACACACACATATAGCCTTTATTGTCATTGTACAAAATAAATACAATGAAATAGGTTATTAATATACACTACATAAACATGACCAATAAAATAAAATATAAAATTATGCATGTACCTACACGTATTATATGACACAGAGAAACAATTGTTTCAAAGATTCTATATCTTCAAAACTAGAGTTTAATTTACAAGCTCTCCACACAGATTTTTATTGAAATGAAACTTCAGACTGAATTAATTTGATAATTCTAAATCAAAATGTGAAGTTAACTCTTTCAAATTAGCGATTCAAATCAAACTTAAAATTCCAATCAGGATATAGAGAGCCAAACACCCCTAAGTGGTAGCCGTAGAAACATTTATGTAGTAGAATGAATACATCAGCACTGTAATGCCAGATGCTTTAGTTTACTATTAGTTTGGTGCACAAATAGACTACAGACCCATACTGTATTGTGTGTTTGTGCCACAATTACATCTCATATTTATACCATGATCTGAATTGCTTTCTTAGTAGGATTAGTAGGAAAGGGGACAAATATAACATTACAGTAATATTGTTTTGTGGAATTCTATTGATATTGATCAAGTTATTTGCTTTTGGATAGCAAAGTAATTTTAAACTATAGCATTCCTATCTTTCCTAGGTTCTTAAATGTTTATTGAGCGGATTGTTACAAACCTATTAAAAATAGATCCCTAGCCAAAGAAATATCTTCAAGGATTGCTGAATATCTATGTGGATGTACTGAGTACGCTAAATTCCCTTGAATCTGTAGAGAGATGAGCATTCATCACTTCATAAGTACTGAAACTCTCTCCTGTATTCTTGTGTATAACTTAATGTAAGCTTCAGGAAATACCTTGAATTGTACAAATATTGAAGTTAGCTCATTGCCAAAGACTCACATTTCTTATGGATCCACGAAACAGTGTCTGCCTTCCCTCTTATATGTAAACTGATCTGATCCAATATGGTTTTTCCCTTGTTCTCTAAGGTGGCCTATTTTGGGTTTATTTAATGAGACAATGCTCATCTTGTAAAAATCCAGCTACTTTTGCATTAGTGTAGAAGCTTGTTAAATGATATTTAGCTTTTCCTGATCTTACAGAATGCTTCTGAGTGTCTTTTGTTTTTGTTTTGTTTTGGTTGGCATTCTTGTTTGTTTTGGTTTGTTTTGAATAAAACCAAGATAAAATCACATTATTATTAGTTGGCTTATGATGTTTCAATACAATTATCTTTAGAACCATGAACTTGATTAGGTTTTTTTTTTAAAAAAATCCATACTCTATCTAAACCAGGATAAAATCAAGTTTTTGGTTGATTTCTAGGCACATACCAATTTTTTATCTACCGTATTTATTTGTTAATTTTTTTTGCTATTTATCTCACCATGGGACTACTCTAGATGGCCAACAATAATAAAAAAGAAGAAAATAAACAGAAGTAAAATAGAATAAAATAATGAAAAAGAAGACATAAGAACACATAAATATGATAACCAAAAAGATGGACAGATACAAATCAGAGAGCAAGGGTGGAGAGATGAAGCCTGTCATCAATCCAGAAGCCATCTCTAGCTGGAACTCCCCCATAAATTCAATACTGCGATGAGGAGGAGGAGGAGGAGGAGGAGGAGGAGGAGGAGGAGGAGGAGGGGGAGGGGGAGAAGGAGAAAGTCCAGTTGCCATGACTCAACTTCCAGACAATTCTATCTGGATGACTGATAAACTTCATCAACTCAACATAATGTTGTAAATAAAATGTGTAACCATGAAGACAAACTGTTTGGACAGCTGAAGATGAGATCTCCTGCTCTTGTATCAACAGTTTCAATAAGTATTTCAGCCTCAAATGTGGGCATATTAGCAACTCTTTACTTGCATGGTCTCTGGCTCCTTTCTTTCCCTTTGAGGAAGGTTTCCACCCTGAGGAACCAGCTCTCTTCTCTGCCTTGACATTATGTTGCATAAACAGGTGTGGGAGATAATAAGGTACACCAGCAGGTGCCTTCTCATCGTTCATCTGTCATCTTCCTAAAATATTTCCTCCTCCAATATTCCCCCTTCCCACTTCATCAGAGGAGCCTTTGTGTTCATCAGTCACTGAGTCTTCAGGCAGTCATGTTCTACTTTGTAGCTTACTCATGAAGATGTTTTACCTCCTCCATATTAAGTTTCAACTAATTGGGACAGCTTGCAAATATTGTAAATCAATAAACACCACCCCCTAATCAACACTGAATCATGGTGCCTTAGGAATACTTTCTTGACATTATGACCAAGGAGATTATTTTTTTAATTACTAAATCAGAAACTTTATAGATATCCTAACTGAAAGGAATCTTAAGGAGTCAAGTTCCTAAGTCCAATAATTTGTTGACAGAACAACTTGGACTATTTAAAGAAACTGAAGGAAATTCTGATCCTTTTGTGAACAGCTTGGTTTTTCTAATAACAATTTTTACAGATGGTTAAGTGGCTGAAAGCAGAGCTGGGTTTCTATTGTTTCCAGGGTGTGTTTTTCTTAAAAAAAATACTTTAAAAGACATAGTTTTTACCAATTTTTTTTACAATTTATGATGTAGGTAGCAGTCAGCATAGTTTATCAGTCTGGGTAGTGCTATGCTCCTAGAAGGTATTTATTATTTGTTAGACGTATAGACGTACATTTCACTAAAATAATATACATAGACTTTTTTCTTTCTTCTCCTGTTTTTTTCCCGCACATTGAAAAGCAAAGATCATCAGGTTGTTGTTGTCAATTGTGACAGTGGGACACAAAACAACTAATCCATTTTAAATTGTGTTTAATTGATCAACATGTGGTTTAAAAGTCTCAAGCGAAGCTTTTTTTTTTTTTTTCAGTTCAAACCAGAATCCATTGTCTATTCCATGCACAGATATCCCTGGGTTGTTGCTTTTTTTTTTTTTTCAAATTCTTTTAAATACATTTTGTAAGATAGTGTAAACTAGACCTAGTCCAAAACAGTTTCAAGGATATATTGAAAAGATTTTTTAATAATTTAATCCCTGATTATAACTAGAAAGTTATATGACTCACAAGAGCGTTCATTGATTTCTTTTGCCTGAAGTGTAGTAAACAATGTGGTTCCAAAATGCATTATTTTGTTTTATTTTTATTTGTCAGACCATTGTGTAAGATATAGAAAAAGAAGATTATCGGTTCTTTTTTTCTCAGTGAGGAAGTCTCATTTTTATCAAATGTTTTTCTACAAAAACAATCCTTACTATTATTTATTTATAAACCTCATCACCATTGCAAATAACATTTTAATATTGTTTAAGATGAAACATGTTGCATATATCAAATTAAAATACAACATCTCTTTTATGATAGACTTTTTAAAAAAATCTGAAATCTGAATGTTAAGTTCTCAAAGTATGGAAGATGTTTATTACATATTTATTTATTCATTCAGCTTTTTGTCCTGTATTCTCTTGCATATTTTGTACTAGAAAAAAAGTTATAGTCTTCCAAATGGAACTGAAAATGATTTTTGGCTGCAGCTTTAGAAGAACCTTCCTTAAAATGATTTCCCCCTAGGGGTGCTAGCGGAGAAACACTATAGGATCTGAAAACTAAGATGTCCAGAGGGTTAAAGCTTCTCTCCAGCCTATTGTGAGTCAGTGAAGAAAATTCTGAACTAAATGGAACAATGAATTATAGTGCAATTATTACCTAGTATGGCATTACAAGACTTCAAAGCACAGTAAATTGTTATTTTTATTATACCAAAAAGAAATATACATTTTTGAGTCTAACGCCAAAATCTCTAGTATATTACTTTTTAAAGATTTACTTTTTAAATTTAAAAAGAAAGAAAAGAAAACCCTAAAAATAATATAGATTAATATTGAATCTCTGACTTTCCCCTTCTTTGTATTCCAAGCAGCTTACCATTCTTTTAATGATTGACCAATCGACAATTTGTAATTTGCATGGATATTTGGATGGTGCATGAAATGGCTAAGTTTGCCCACAATAAATGACAACATTGGAAAAAAATTTGGTGACTTGTTCATTGTAGTAAAACACATCTTTACACTAAATGAGGGTAATTCAATAACTCAGAAATGTATTATCATCTTTGTTTAAAATTAGCCAGTGCCCTTTTATACAGACATCTAAACAAAAATCAAAAATCTGGGTTAGACCAAACGATGATCATTACTGAATTTTCTAGAGTTGATTAACGTTGTCGGGTAAAGTAGAATTTCAGTTACCAATCCAGTCAGAGATTCAGCTCATTTACCTTTGGGGTTAATCATGCTGTTTATAGTATGCTTCTTTTATCATCTCTTCCTTTATGTAAGGATGAAGTGCTCTTTTATTTCAAATGCTACTCAAGTTTTCTTTAAAGTCTATTTTGTAACTAATGAGACTGAAGAAATCTTCCGATGATTACTCAATACAGTAAAAATGTGTTTTGTTTCCTTTTGGCCAGATAATGGGTTAGCAAAGAGCATTAGTTGGAGGCCATTTATATGCAGATATATTGCCCTGTTTCCTTCAATAGATGCCATAAATTAACATTCCATTTCTGCTACAATTTTGTTGGCTTTTTTTAAAAAAAAATCATTTCATATGCATGTGATCCAACTTCCATCCCAGCTGTTTGTCAAATTGTATCATCCCCTAAGTGTGAACAAGCCTCACAACTTTTGATCTACCTCCTTCCCTCCCTCTCTCTTTCTTTCTCTCTCTTCTCTTGAATTCATTTTTATAATACCATTCATTTTGCATGACCCATATTTATTCCATTCGTAGTATTACCTGCTTATTGTCTCATAATTTGTTTTACATGCAAGGACGTACGGAGGGACCAAATTAGTTGCAATAGTTCCTCCTTTTCCTTTTTAAATGCACACCCATAATAGATATATTATGTGTAGATGGTCAGAAAATAGGGAAATATTACCCTCTGAGATAAACAGCTTCTGGCTCAAGGGATCATATGTTCCAATAAATTGCTGACTGATATTACCAATTGTGACCCAGAAAATCCTAATGAGCCCCCACCCCCCAAGCCTTAGAGATGTCTTTCCAAAGTGTTGCCATGCTTCAATTTTAATTAACAGAATGGGGCACCTGTTAAATAAATTAGGAATAAACACTATTTATTCCATTAAATTTTAGTACACCTTAGATTTTTTTTTTACCTCGGTTGCTCTCATATTGGAAGGTGTGGCATATGCCCACATATCACTTCAAGACAAAATATACTTTTTAAAAGTATATTTTTTAAAAAGAATATTGAGTCTGTAAAGCTTTTACAATGGAGAAAAAATGAGGATGCAGTTTGCTCCCATTTTTTCTCTTCTGATTTACACATGCTGAGGTGGAAAGTTTGAAGAGGAATTCTACATCAGTTTATCTAAATATAGATAACATAGTGTGATCTATAACCCTGCTTTATCCAGATCCCATGAAAAACCATTTTCAAGTCAGCAGAGAGTAAAGAAAATACAAGTCATTGACTAAGGGGAAGAAATTGAAGAAAGGCACAAATAAGACTGAGTTGGTACTTAATTCTCTTCCTATTTCTTTGTTCAGGCACAATAAACATATGGTAGATGACTGGGACCTGGTTATTTTTTTCTGAGGGGATATTATTTGTTTTGGTCCCAATTCAGCTTGATAGGTCAGCCCCACTCAGCCAGGGCAACCTGCTGGGATGAATGCAGACACAAACTGGTACAAAAATATATATGTTTAAAATAGCATTTAGTTCATTAAGACACAACTGTGTATAGTACGATAGAATATAAGTTTCAAAGAGTAAATGGAAACAAAGGGACAACAATGGACAGACTCATCCAAAGTGGAAATACTTGTTTGAGGACTTCAGCAAGGCATTGAATCTGTTAGATATTAGCATATATCGTAGTAAGTCTCCCCTCTGGTCCGCTGCTACAGCGGGAAACAGGTATCGTTCTGATTGGTCGAGGGGCGTACCCGATCCCTATAAAAGGGGAACCCTCCGACCACAGAGCAAGCTGGATCATTACTACTATTAATAAAGAGCTGTTAAGTCACTTCGTGTCCGCAGTCTGTCTCTCGTTGCCCAGATCTAACAGAATCCATTGAAGGACAGGGGAAAATAAATTAGCAAACTCAATCTGATTTACTGAAAAATCTGAAAAATTTTACTACCGGTTCTGTGGGCGTGGCTTGGTGGACGTAGCAGGGGAAGAATACTGCAAAATTTCCATTCCCTCCTTCCCATTCCTGAGGGAAGGATATTGCAAAATCTCCATTCTCACCCCACTCTGGGGCCAGCCAGAGGTAGTATTTGCCGGTTCTCTGAACTACTCAAAATTTCTGCTACCAGTTTTTCAGAACCTGTCAGAACCTGCTGAATTTCACCCCTATGTGATTGATTCAGTCTTTCTTGAATATTTCAATGTCTCACTCCATCTTCTCTTCCCCAGAATTACATCGTTCTTTTCCCAGAAAGATTAAAACACAAAAGCCTGTGGCAAGCTGCTGGCTAGGTAACCTCAAGGTGGCGAATGGTTGTACTAGTTACATATATGGATTTCACCAAATGTCCCTCTTCAGTTTCTTTGCTAGAAAGTGAAGTTACCCTGGTATGATTATGGGTGTGTCTTTCCTACTCTAATGGATCTCTGAAGTTTGCCTTGCTAGAGACACTTTACCATTCAATGAGACAAGATCAACATCTGCAGCACAGAAATAACATGAGCATAAAATAAATGAATGAGGGAGAAAGTAAATAATGAAACCTTTGTCCAGTCAGCCCCAAAGCTTTAAAAGCTGTTTAAAGTTGAAGCTTGTATGTGCTGATTTTGTGGTGTTAAAACAGAGTTTCCCTTGGGTTTTCTGAGAATTTCATCTTTAATATCAATGAGGAAATGCAGATACTATACAGTACAAGTCCTTTTCAACACTTTAAGACACTGTGTCTGTTGAATTAGGCCAGTGCATAATTTACTAAAATGAATTAGAGTCTTCATTATCAGGACTCGAGATGTAAATGTTATAAATGTAGATGAAGGAAAATTGATAGTTCATATAACCACTCTGAAAGTTGGAACAGCATTTAGCAAACCTTGGCTGACCTTGAGAAAACTAAGAAGGATTCAACTTGGTTAGCACCAGGAAGGGGACTACTTCCATATTATTGCAAAGAAAACTGCATACATATATATGAAGCTACCAGAAGTTGACCTTGACTTAGAATTTATACAATGAAGATCTCTACTGAAGAAAATCATGGAATTATTATATTTTATGATTCCCATCTCCTCCTGTAGCTCAGGCAGCCCTTGCAACATTGCTGTTCAAAGGAATTGGTAGATAGCTTTTGTTTACAGTGACAAGAAAGAATGTATGTGAATGGTTGGGGGGGGGAGTTGAGTACAATCCTTTTTTTTTCTTTTCACTAAGACTGCGTTGCACTGCCATTTCTTTGTAATGAAATATCCTTCTATTCATACAGCAAGGTCTAGATCCAATCCAATCATTCTGAACAATGAAAGATGACTGAAAAGTACCCAATGCTGCCTTTCATTTCACTAAATCCAGACAGAAAAAGATTGTATTAAAGCAAGGAGATAATTCAGCTACTTATTATACACCGGAAATAGTTATGGCTGATTATTTATTTTTCTGCAATATTTTTAAACATGCAGTACCAGTTAACCCAGTATAATCATTTCATCAGATATCTTAGTTGCAGTAATTTAGACTGTTCAGCTGACATAACATACTGTTTTAGCAATCCATCAATATGATTTCATATTATAGTTCAAGTTGTCCCAGGAATGATAGGACAAGTTAAATTTGGTTCCCCAAAAGCAAGGGCCCCAAAATGAAAGTGGAAAACAAAGTTGATTTCTTTCCTCTGTCTTTCTAAAAAAGAAAATCCATAATCATCTTCCTAATGTTGATGGTCCCACGGCACCAAAAAAAAAAAAAAAAAGGATGGATCAGCTGTTGAACCTCACCATGAACAAATTTTATTTATTTTTTTGTTTCTTTGTAAAATTTATTAGCCACTCAACTTGCCACATGGTAACTCTGTGAGGGTTACAATATATAATCTTGGCTGCATTAACAGATCTTAGTATCAAGATTACGTGAAGTGTTAATATTGCCTTATACTGTACTGGTAAAGCCACATTGGAAATACTGTATCAGTTTTGGTCACCAAGATACGAAAAAGATGTTGAAACTCTAGAACAAGGCTGTCAAACAAGCACACACTGGCTACACCCACGTCCAGTTTAGCAAAGGGGGAAAAAGTCCCGAAACATCATATGCCGCCACTGTGATGATGCAAGTTTGACACCTTGCTCCAGAAATAGTACAAAGAAGAGTAACAAAGATGATTAGAAGACTGGAGGCTAAACTATACAATGAATTATTGCGGGAACAGAGAATGTCTAATCTAACAAAAGGTTTAGGTACCGTATTTATCGGCGTATAACACGCACAGGCGTATAACACGCACCTTCATTTTAAGAGGGAAATTTCAGGAAAAAAAATTAAATTTCAAATAAAGAACTTTGAAGCAAAATAAGGGTAGCTCAGAACTTTTTTTTATTAACTTTTAGTCGGGAGTCCGGGGAGAGGAGAGACGGCTCATCCATTCTCTCCTCCTCTCACCCACACCCCGGTGTCTAAAGCGCTTCCTTTCGCCTGCCCAAGCTCTTCCGTGGGGGAAAGAAAGTGTTTTAGTCGGGTGTCGGGGAGAGGAGAGATGGCTCATCCATTCTCTCCTCCTCTCGCCCACACCCCGCTGAGCAAAGCGCTTCCTTTCGCCTGCCCAAGCTCTTCCGCGGGGGAAAGAAAGCGTTTTAGTCGGGTGTTGGGGAGAGGAGAGAATATTCAGCCAGTCTCTCCTCCTCACGTCACTGCGGTACTTGTTAATACTGTAAAAACATGGCTTCTTAACATTATATCGGCGTATAACACGCATACATCATTTGCCCCCTATTTTTCGGGGGGGGAAAGTGCGTGTTATATGCCGATAAATACGGTATATCATGATTGCAATTCCAATATTTGAGGGGCTGTCACAGAGAAGAGGGAGTATTATTCTCTAAGACACCTGAAGACAAGACAAGAAGTAATGGATGGAAACATAACAAAGAAAGACCCAATTAGAATTAAGGAGACATTTTCTGTCAGTTAGAACAATCAGTGGAATGGCTTGCCTCCAGAAGTCGTGGGTGCTCTCTCATTGGAAGTTTTTAAGAAGAGATTAGACAGCCATTTGTCTGGAATGATATGGGGTCTTCTGCTTGAACAGGGGGTTAGACTAGAAGACTTCCAATGTCCCTTCCAAATCTATGATTCTCTATTCTGTAAAATGAGATTAAGTATTAAGAGATGTTCTACCTGCCATTGGCAAGACAGAGGTGATTTTCAAATCCCGGTGCTATGGTTTGCTCGTGCTTGCGTGCTTGTGCTTGCGTGCTCGTGCTTGCATGCACGCATGACACTTCTGCACATGCACAGAAGTGTCCAGGTGGATGGGCGGAGCCTCCCGCTGCTGCCACTACCGGTTTGGCCGAACTGGACTGAACTGGGAGCAACGGCAACCTACCTCTGTGGCAAGACCACTATAGAGTTATAAAGATTAGTACCATGGAACTCTTAATAAATATTAGTATTGCAATGTAAGTGTATTAAAGCAATTAACATGTATCCTTTTAGATTTCTTATACTATCCACAAATGTAACACTGTCAGACTGCCAAAAGAATTCTCAAGGCAGCAATCAAACAGTAAAATATAAAATTCAAAATAGTACGTATAAAATTCAAACGAAAAAAAATAAGGAATGTATAACATATGGAATGATTCTGTATGATCACAGTAATATTGCCTGATGTGGTGATCAAAACAACTCCCCGTTTTTTGCATTTAAGAGACATTGTATATTAGGTTTTGAGGCAATTCCTACAGCCTTTGATATCATATGTTTCCACTCCTATGTTCTCCTCTTTCTTGAGAAAATTGAATGCATATTTATTAGTCATAGATTGTTTATAGGGTACATAGTTTCTACTAATTGAATCACAGAATAATTATAATGACATTTAAAATATTCCTCACTTTCTCCCTGTGTATTTCGACATTTATCTAATGTGACTTTTTTTTTAGCACTGCAATTATTTCTAAGGAACTTATATTCTTCCTGATGGAATTATATAACCACACCTGTTAACTTTTTCTACTATAGATGATGTATCACTAAAAACATGAAGTTGTATTATACTTATCCTGCAAATACTGGATACTCTAATCATTCTCTACTCTAAGTAGAAGCATATGATTTAAATTAAGGTTCTTTGTGTTTCCCGTTTTTCTTCCATTATAAATAGCAACTTTAAAAACTGGTTGATTAGGGGCCTGGAGACTAAAACATATGAAGAACAGTTACAGGAACTGGGCATTTGTCAGAAATGGTGTAGGATCTCATGCATGGGAGGAGGGTTGGACTAGATGACCTACAAGGTCCTTTCCAATTCTGTTAATCTGTTAAAAACTTGGCACTTCCTAGAAATAACCCTTTTAACACTGGTGGCAATGGGCATCCGGTTGGGCAGAATGCATAGCATCTTCTTATTCATTATTTAAAAATAAAACTCTTCCCCACATTGTGCAAAGTTTAAAAGTAAGACTTGGTGTAAGACAAAAGATCTGACCACCTTTGAGCTTGTGTTTAGACATCTGTGAAAGGAGCTGACCCCAACAAAAATGTTATTTTCTACTAACACAACAGACACCACAGCTAAGAAAGTGAATGAAACTACTTTCTGCTATCTCCACAGAACTCTGATAGATAACTTAATAAGGTCACAAACATTGCACTGACATGAATAACCATGTTGAAGAGTATTACTTAACTTCCCCCCTGATGTGTCACCGTATATGTAAGTGAAGTTACAATTCTGCAAATTGTCAGTAACAGCAGCAGAAAAGACACCGAATGTAAGAAGAGCTTCATAGCCACTCAATTCAACTGTGAATCTGTTTTACTTCATGGATTCATTTGAACCTTCATCAGACTAAAGCTCTCTCGAAAGCTCGCATAAGTTCTAGATGTGCAGCTGCCAGATCTAGGCTGCAAAACTCCAGACGACCACTAAATGGAGGTAAAGCGATACTATCTTCAATTCCGTGGTCTCATCTAACTTTCTCCAGAGTTTTTCAGCCTGATCTTCTAACCTAACTTGATATAGGATTTTGTTTCTGACTTAATCTTCCCCGTTATAGATGACTAGTACCATGCTGTGCATATTTACTCAGAAAGCTTACTGAGCCTATGAAGTAAAACATCTATCATTTAAGCCATCCGCTGAGGCAGATCTTTTAGATTTTACTGCTGAAGAAAAATATAGAATTGTCCTGCACACCTCCCACTTATTTAACAACAACTGGATTAATTTTCAGAAGAAAACAGAAGAAAACAGAAGCAAATTCTTCTATACAATGGCTGGGCTCCCACGTTACATCGCCGACACGTGGATCACTGGTTAGCATATTGTGTGAACCAAGCCAAGTGTGGCTTAATTGAAAAACCATGCTGAAGCAACTTACAAGTAGCACAGTGCCATTGCTGAGACATTTTCTCTGCTGACACAGGCAGGCTTGCTCTCAGTAAGTGTGGAAATAGGCATTCAGTGACAATCTGGCAAGCTGCCACTAAATATCCACCTTTAATACAGAAACTGGAACAGTCACCTTTACCTGGCTGTTTCAGGGATTATCAGGTTAAATACAGAGTTTTAGATAAGAATTCATCCACAGGGTTAAGCAACCTGGTGCTCTCCAGAGGTTTGACACTCAACTCCCATTAGCCCCAATCACCCCTGAGTGACAAAAGGTTTGAAAAATTGTTTCCCAATTGTTGCATGCACTTTTTTTTTCCTGATGAATCTAAAGGTTTGGGGAAGGGTAACTCACTTTCCTCCCTGCTCCTTGTATTCAATAAGTCTTAATGACAGCATTTCTTATCTTACAAGATGGCATGAAGAGGGAGCTATGGTTCTTCTACTTGTTCAGTTTGTAAGTGCTTCTCTCACGGATCTCCAATTTCTACTCTTCTGTATCCTTCCTACCTTCCCACCTTCCTACCTACCTTCCTTCCTTCCTTCCTTTTTTATTTTTCCCTTTTCTTCTCTTCCCCTCCTTCCTTCCTCCTTTCTGTCTTTCCCTTCCATCTCTTGATACTGTGCCAGATATATTTAAATCTCTCTCTCTCTTGGAGTGGAGCTAATCCATGCAAATGAGAGCCACTGGCTCCCAAGTGCTTGCTTCACAAAGCAAGCAGTGCTTCAGGAGGTCACTCGTTCACAGCTGCTCCTCCCATTCTATTTTTCCACCCACGCACCCACCCCCCAGAACTCCGCTCCGCTGGTATCCACTGACTGAAAGGACTCAATTTACTGCAACTGCTGCCTGGTTTTTCCCTACAACTTTCTTTAAAGCAGGACATTTCTTCCATCTCTCTTTGCAAGGAAAGAAAGGTAGGAAGTCTGATTGTTGTAAAGTCGTGGAAATGCCTCTTCTCCTTGCTCGTTCTCCGAGTGGGCAGTGCACGAGGAGGAGGATGCTCCTGGCTCTCTGCCTTGCCTCTTAAAAGTGGGGTGCCAGTGTTGTTGTTACTGATGTGCACAGTTGAAAGTGTTTAAGTGGCTCTTATCCTAAATGGTGATTTTGCCAGCTATTATCCAGAGGCACAATAGCCAGGAAGATCTTATCGGAGAGACTCTTGATGCTGCCGCAATTGCAATCCTCAGACTTCCAAGCACATATCTGGGTCCTTTCATAATGAAACTAAATATTTTTTCTTTCAAAAAAGAATCCTCTTTCAAGGCATTTTCTAAATAAGTGCTGGGGCTCCATTCCAATCAAAACTCTCAGCAGCTTTGTTTCTGGCCTTGGATCTTATTAAAGGGATTTCCCCCACCCTGGAACTGAACTAACTGTTGAAAATTTTAAGGCGCAACAACATTCATAGGGATGTCTTTTCTTTTTGTTTTCCCCCAATTTTATAAACTTGCAGGCCTCATTCTAAACAGGCCTTCCATAGGGTTATGGTGGAATATAACATTCCAATGTTCTAGCAGTGGAATTGCTAGATGTAGTTTTACAGCAACAAAACGGAAGGTGAAATAGGCAACATACACAAATATAGCAAGTACATAGTAATCATTCAAAAGGAAAACTCAGGCATGATTTTTCTTAGCAGTATCTAAACCTAGGCTGCCATAGAAAATGCTTCTTTCTATAATAGCAGATCCAGACTTCTAAGTAATTTGAGCAAGATAACACAGACTTGTTTCTTGGACTTTGGGGTGGAATTAAGGATTTATCTCTTAAATGCAACTGGAATACCATTTTGGATTAGTATAACTCAGGCAGCATAATAAGGAAACACAACTGATCCAGTCCTGTTTGCTGGGGTAAAAACAGAAATCTGCCTAAAGGGTTGCAATAAGACATTGCACATATAATGCCATCCAGTAATACTTTAGTATTTTTGTCAATAAACAATAAATGTATTTGGAAAATGGAAGAGTTCCATTTTATGTTCCTTTTTGCTCACAGGCAATATAGTACCAGAAATAGAATTTTTTGAAATAAATATTCAGCCTGCAATGTGGTCCTGTTTCTTTTTACTCAAAGACACACTGAGCTTATGTTGGGGTTACTTGCAGATAAAATTGTGCAGCTTCGATTTTTAGAAGTTAAATAAGGATATTTTGTTCCTATCACATGAACAGTTATTGCAGATTAATCCACAGAAATAGCCAATATCTGAAAAGGCAGGTGCTGTATATGGACAATAGTTTGCTAAGGCATCTGAGTTGAATAGGGGGGATGGGTACAGAAGGCCCTTGCTTTTCATCCATAAATAAATCAGTACACACTTATTACTGCTATGAAGAGATGTAGTTCATTTTTTCTGCAGCATGTTAACCGTATTGGTATGCAAACCAGTTTGCTTAGAGCGAAGGGGGAAAAAAAGAATAAGCTTTGCAAAAATGTTCAATGGGAACTCTTCAGATTATGTCACAGCTATTCACTATTAGAAATAACTCTTTCCAGCTTTTGAATTTTGAAGTAAAGCCATTAATCAAAAAAGCTGCCAAATTATTATTTTTACTTATTGATGCCTTTTATTTATGTATTATTTATATTTGTTAATTGATACTTCTGTACCCAATCTGCGCATTATAAATGAGTGACATTTCAACATGGAATTGGATGAATGGTAGAAGTCGGGATGTATAACTTTCAGCTGCAAACCCAAACATAAAATTTGCATTAAATTCCACTTAAAATCATTGAGGTTTACCTATTTTCCTCCTGCTTATTTTTAGTGAGAAAAAAAAATGAAGAAGCATTTTCTATCATCTGCTAGACAATCTTGAATTGTTTAGTACAGAAACTTTTAAAAAGGCTGCCATAAAAGAATATAACATGCAGGGCAACAATGTATACAACAATACTAATGCATTTTATTAGTTGTATCAAAAAAAAAAAAGAATACCAATGACCTTAAAAAAATAGGTCCATTTGGTATCTTTCATGACCCTGTAACATTGAAGATTAATGTTGACTACATGTGGTCCAAATATAGCTCAACAATAAATTCAGATTGCACAATCCAGTTATAGATAGGGAGGAAATAAAAAAAAATATGAAAGGCTTTTGAAAGACCTTTAAAAAAAAGTAATAAATGTATTAGTTTCCATTGTTCCCCTAATGACATGACATGACATTATAGGTAATAAGATGCATGATAAAGTACGTTCATTCACATTATTAAGAATAATTTCAGAACAATTGGTTTAAATGCATCATCTGAAATATGTATTCAGGTTTGCTGCCTATCAATTCAGTTATATATCTTTAGTCTTCCATGATTTGTAATTAATCCAAAATGAATATCTTCTAGATATAGGCAGATTTCATGTGTCAGGATCCACGTTATTCCTTTAGATAAGGCTAAGGCCTAACCAAGTGCAAGTCAAGTGCAAAAATACCTTCTGAACGTGACCTGATTTTTTAAAAAAAATATTCACACACATATAACTTAACCTTGAACTCCAGGATGATACACATTTGTGTAACCAAGGTGGAAATTTCCCCCCATTTTTCCTGATATTTATATTTTTCTAATTTAGGTAGGAAAAAATATTTTGTGTCGTATAATTGAGAGAAACCCTTGTTGACACAACATTCATCGGATCTATCTGCTCCCAATCTCTGACCTAGAAATCTTTGCAAGATTCTTGCCTTTATAATCTAGGTTTTGGTCACTTGCTTTGCTTGGAGACAATTTTCACATTTCTGTAGCCTCCTAGTAACGTATGTCCTTGACTTCTGTTGAATAAAGCAAGTTGATTTTCAACCAAGTAGTTTGTTTCTTTTGCTATACTTTAGTCTCATCTTGTTAATGCAGTGAATTTGTCAGTATACGATTCGGTTCACTTAAAAAAAAAATCAGGATATTTTCTGTTTTATGGAGATAATTACACAGACAAATGGCTTTCTTTAATTTATTCTATAACAGTGTAAATGTGTTCTAAATGTCCCACCTGGTATGATCTAGACTTTGAGTTCTTGTACTTCGCAAGGCAGAACATATATAAACATCCAAGGCCTTATTTTAAATGTTGAAATTTTAAAACAGTCCATCAAACAAAGAACATAACTGGAAACAGTTTATCAAGCAGGAACTATCATTTGCCATATAGTCCATGCCATCTTAAAATGAAAATCTGTTAGGTTTCTCATTCATTTCTATAATTAATGATATTTTCTTCTAATTTTACAACTCCAGTCATTATCTTGTGCTCCAAATAGATATGACTATACTATCAGTGTGCAAACTTCAGGTCTTTCATCCTAGTGACTACTGAAAATGTTTGCTGGGCAGAAAAAGCTTACTTTATACTTCAAGGGGTTAAGAAGTGAATCAGATCTGTAATTGACTGGCTTCAACACTGACAGCCTTTGAAGCTTCACCATTTTTTCAAATACTTGGTTTCATGGAAAAATAAAAAAGACTGACATCCCTTTATATGTTTGATATTCTTCAATGGATGTAAAATGCTAGGTAATGACAGAAATTATCTTCAGGCTTAATCTGTTTCCTCTTACAATTTTATTGCAGTGCTGGTAATAGTTAACATTTTATGCACAGCTGCTTTCTTCTCAAACATGCATGCTTCTGCTGTGTCATCTCATATTTTGTGATTGTCAAGAGTTATTCTGAAAATGGCCCTTACTCCCTCCCTTCATTTTTTAAATTTCTCAATTTATGGTTTTGGTTTGGCATGTTAGTGGCAATTCTGCCATGGCAAGTAAAGGCAACCAGTTCAAATAATAATTATTTTCTTTTTGACTGTTTTCTTGTGCTACTGTTGGATGATTCACCCAATTGTTCTGTTGGAAAGATTAATTTCTTTAGAGAATTTGATTCCAAAGCTGTTTTTTTTTAATCATTGGGAAGTATAAATATTTCACATTAGCATATAAAAATGCAGTCCTAGATACTTTATAAAAATGCAGGAGATACAGTATTCAGGCAAATTTATTGGCATATTAGAATGTCACAAATGTACTTTACCTTTGCATAATCATAATAAATAGCTTATTCTTCCATGCTGTTTATCTCTGTATCTAAGAAATTGAAAGCAAATATGCTAGTAAAATACAAAGAGCTGAGATACTCAAAATAAACCTGCCAGCCTATTCATAAGTCCACTTAGTAGTACCTTGATTCATGAAATTCACAAGGATTAATTTCTGAAAAATTAAGCTCATGGTCCAATAATCCAGTACTATACACATAAACTGTACTCAGTAGTCATAAATATCTTGTAAAAAGAGAGGATGGCTCTGTTTTGTTCCCTATGACTTTGTAATTAAATATGCCAGTGTTTAAATTCTGGTGCAGAAATGAGGAATATGTAGTTTCCCTGATATTGTTACCTTCACATTCTACGAGACTTTGCCAGCAAGATCTGTGATGGATATAATATGCATTATAATCCAGCAATCCCTAAAAAGGCCTTATGTTGCAGAACCCCGTAAAGTTGCTTTGTTATTCTACAGATTGAGAATATTCATTGTTTTTACTGCTGAACAAGGTCTCCAAAGATTTTGAATAGAGGTTTGATTGATATTATGACTGATTTGCAAAGATTATGTTTTAAAAGAACATACCAGTTGAGGCAATGAAACCCAAAATATTAATAAAAAATGAACTTACACAAATGGACTCATAAGAATTACTGGTCGATTTCAACCTTTATTGCATTGTCAAGAGTTTTATTTTTTAAAAAAAATTCTGTGAGGGGATTGCGTTTGTCACAAAAGTATTTCACTCCCATCACTCTGTTACTGTTGTGACATTTTCAAGGAAATCCCAGAGACTTATATAAACATATGCTGGTGTGAATGAAATATCCAAAACTATATCCTGTAACCGCTATTTCAACTTCTCCATGTGCCAAGATAATAACACTGCTAGCAAAAACCAGGCTGAATCTGTGAGAAAACCAAATATTCAGAAAGTTAAAGGGCAATGCAATAACTGAATTGAATAGTGAATGAAGTATTAAAAGTTGGATTTAGAGTCTTTGCCTGTGGAGAATAACATTGAAAACCACTATTTCCCTGGCTGAAGGGGGGGAGGGGCATCATATTGAATTTAACCATAACTTAACCATGAATAACCAAGATCGATTTCATAAAGATAGCAACTCTATATGTTCAAACCTGTAAGCACATCAAATGGGCTTAATTGCTGAATGCAACAATGAAGTTAATGTTCAAATTTAACATCATTTTGTGCAATAGTACATTATCCTGTGGGAACAAATGGCAACATTCAAGCCATTAACTCTTGAATGAAAGGAGAATTATTGGGACTTTACCAAAATAAACCTAAAATAAACCTCTCTCCTGTGTTTGACTTCTGTTAATTCTTTATCTAGTGAATTATTATCTCTCAACTTTAGCTTTAGTAATAGAAGTATTTTTCATCACACCCTTCTATTTTACAGTGATTGTGCATATTACAAGTACATTTGGTAGAGCTGTGCAAAGTATCATTTGGCAGAACTGTGCAATTGTATTAAAATAGCTATATCCTATGGAAGCTTTGGTGTTGCTTCTTTTCCTATGTGCAGGTATGCAGTACAGTCACTTTATTCGCCGTCTTCGGGAATTATTTTCTGTGCAGTCACCCTCATGTATAAATCCCTAGAGAAAAACTACTCCAAGCTCTCCCAAAGAAGGTGGCTTAATATTTCGGGGATTATTTGCTTACACTAACATATGTGATAAGGAATGTTAATATAAGCATGTGCTTGCCTAGTTAAGGATTGTTTGGAGACAGAAGTTGGTAGTATTTGGTTTTTTAAAAAAAAGCTACAATACAAATACAATACAAAAAACTACAATAAGACAACATCTTATCTTCCTCCCAGAAAATGCCTCGCTGGCATTCCATTTTTCCCAATAGAAAAGAATACCTGTAGCTTAGGGTTGAACTGTTGAGTCCATGGTGCTCTTTGAGTTATTTGATTGTAGACTTTCCATTACTTGACTAGGTAATATCAGCAAGTTAGTGTGAGGTTTGCCACCTGTTTAAACACCAAGAATGCTACATGCTTTTCCCAAAGGTGCTTTTTCAAAAGGGAATTGGACTTTCTGGTATGGGTTTTTTTCAGTGGTGAAATTCATTTTTTTTTACTACCGGTTCTGTAGGCATGGCTTGGTGGGTGTGGCAGGGGAAGGATACTGCAAAATCTCCATTCCCACCCCACTCTGGAGCCAGCCAGAGGTGATATTTGCCAGTTCCCCAAACTACTCAAAATTTCCGCTACCGGTTCTCCAGAACCTGTCAGAACCTGCTGATTTCAAGCTCTCGGTGTGGTGGGGGGAGACATTTCACTTCTCATCCAAGAAACTTCTTCAGTTCTGACAGGTTGGTTTGGGACAGTCATGACTGAGAATCTCAATACACATTTTACATGCTTTTCTTTACATCTAGTTATGACAAATCCCTTAAAAACTCTTCTTTAAAATGCATTATTTCCCCAGATGGGAGCATGTTCTATTCTCACAACAAACATGTGACTTTACCAGTACAAGTTAAGTTGATTGTTCTTTTTATAGAAACCTTTAATAGCTGAGCACCAGGTTCATTTCCTGTACTAGCCACAGCACATATAGATATTCTAAAGTGCATATTTTTGCATGTCCTGCCACTAAGAAGTGACATCAACTATAAAATAACTTGGACTTCTGTTTGGACCCATTTTTGTTGAAATGTGGGCGAATAGATGCTTAAAGCATCTCTTTTTACACTAGGTTTTTAATGAGAGATGTTTCTGCTCTTGAGTTTCATTTTAAAAAAAATTATTATCTTGAATTTTAGAGATAGCAAAGAAGTTAACATAAAAACATGGTTGTGGGCAGCATATACAGTTACAGAGTGCTCTCTTGCTCTCTTTCTTGAGCAGGGCAAAGATCCACATTTCTTTAAAGCAGAGAGCAAAGATAAGAATCTAGCTGCAAAAACAAAGGTTATTTCAACTCACTGCAATAATTTCAGCTCGCAGCTATCAAGGGTTTTTCAGTAGCCGTTGCTTTCACTCTGGCCTTGTTGGCATAGCATGAAGCTGTCATAGTGACAGATGTTAGGCATGACACAGAGCACCTTTTGGTACCCGATTGCGACTGTTTTAATAGTTGCAATGAGGGTTTATTGCCAAAACAACAAGCCCTGAGTTAAACTACAGCTTTCAAGTGCTGAATCTGTAGGGCATTAATGAACAAGGAGTGTGATGGGTCTGAATTCTGCTTTGATCCATAAGTGTTAGTGAACTCAGTAATAGTAGGAATAACAACAATAACAACAACAACTGTGATTTCATTTAGTGGATGTTGCATTCTCAAAAGTCTCTAATTGTTCACAAGACATTTTGTGGGATTCCTGGAATTAAAACTTGGTACCTTGATTCATAGATAACACGCAGCTGTAATGTTGTTATCTGTTTGATGTGCTGAATATAAATTAAACAAATTGCATTATATGGTAGCATTATGTGTGAACCAGACTGCATTTGCACATCACACAAACCATGATTTCATGTTATATTTATGATTTTTTTTAAAAAAAATAGTGTAACCAACCTTGGATTTTCTTAATTGGCACACTATGTTTTTTACAGATAGAAATAAATATTTGTTTACGGTGAAATGGTCATTTGCTGATTTTCTGACAATTTTATGGACTTTTTTTGCTAAATATTGAAAACATGTACTTGAAATTTACATTTTGACAATTAAAAAGAATGGAGGCATGATGAACCTATAAGACCATAATTATCAAATGCATTTATAACTGCTGTAAAGAAACTCGGAAGTTGTTTCTTTATATTTTACGTTATCTTACGTTCTCTCTTTACTTTTTCATTCCTTGCACTTATCATCTGTTCTATTTATATCTCTCTGAGTTTAGTTGTATTTATTTTTACTATTGCAAAAGTCAAGAGTCAATTATTAATATTCAATTAATAAAATTTATTTTAAAAATTGTCGGTATTCTGATGTGACAAATTAGCAGGAATTCTACACCCGGTTAATTTAGAACAAGTCAAATGCAATTATGTCTGAAAATGGATTGTTGAACTTAACCCTAATTATGATGTAAAGCTAGGTTCAACTAAAATAAAAGCTAAAGTTGTTCCTGGTTGTGTGAAAAGTCGAGATGGGTGTTTGAGTTGGGAATTCTTGGAAATTATCCCCTTCATACCTGAAGAGGAACAAATTGAAGTCTGCATTCAAGTATACTTGACAAGTGCAATCCTCGTTATTTTCAACAAAATTCTACTTATTCTACTTTCACACTGCTATTTCTAAGAAAAAAGGATGTAATATTGATGATCTGCAGCGTTAAGCATATGTAGGAGGATTTCCCCCCCCCCTTTAAGGTCACAGTTGCTCTGAGGGCAAGGTTTCAGCATCTGCAAGGCTGAAAGAGCCTCAGTTGATAAAAGGACTGAGCTATTCTGATGTTTCTGAAGCAGTTGCTGAGCTGACTTTTATCTCCCAATTCCTCCTCTTCTGTACTTCTCAAATGCTGTCAGAATTGTGAGTCCCACTACAAGAATTTCTCTTGGCTTTCCTGAGGGAAGATTCCAGATAGGCAAAGAGTTGCAGAGAGGAGCTCAGAAATGAGTCATTTTAGTGGCAGGCCATAAATTACAAGAATCTAAAATTGGTCCTTCAGGGAATCAAGCTTGTCCTCTGCCAAATAATGCAACCAGTTTATCTGGACATAAAGACTTAAGGGGGAAAAAAAGTCACATAATTGGTATCCTGAGGACTAGATCCATGTATACAGTCAGAGCTTTCACATTGACTTTGATGGATAGAATAAGAATATGGAGTTATGACATGGTTGAAAGCACAGTAGGTCATGTAAAGACTCTCATTGCATTTATGCTGCCAACAGCTGCTAGGGAAGAACATTATTAATTTTTATATTCATTCCATCATGAATGCCCTTTTTATGTCTGTAGGTGAGGGAGTGCAATATTTGCAAAATACAGGTTTTCAGTTTGACATTCTGGGATTAAAAAGTAAGGCAGAAGTATTCATAATTTAACAGGAAAAGATTAAAAGATCATTGTGTTTTACAACAGACATAGATTTGAAGCTTGTTTGGTATCATTTCTTTTTAGGCAATATGGAAATTTGAAGGTCTGGGATTTTTCTCTCTCTTGTCTTTAAGATTATTTTTCCAATATATCATTAGGTGTGTAAACTAGTCCTTCTACATCATTGATCATTTTTGAACAACGTAATCTACAATTATTTGCATCCTAAAAGGCCAACTTATGACAAACATAAACATATATTGTATTTAATAATTGAAAAAGAAATAGAAATAGAAATTCACAAATTATAAATAACAATGTTGTTGTTTTCTTCCATGATTCCTCTTAAAATTAATATCATTTTTTTAAATGCTTGGTATCACCTGAAGCCACTTTTAAAATGCGGTTTACTGTAAAAAAATTTAAAATGTAGCTTTATATATTAATTAAAATTTAAATAATTCAATAGTATTGAGCATGCAAAAAGCTAAGCATTTCAGCAGCCTTAACATAAAGCCTGCAGTCTTACGGATCTTACGCCAACCTCCGAATTAAACGCACTGAACAGTGGGAGACGTATTCCAAACTAAAAATGAATATAACGGCCGTTTAAATTTTGTCTAGATGATAGACACCAACTTTAATATTTAACGTTATCCATGATCCAATGCACAAATGGTATGTGTTGCATTGTCTTACTGTATTGTAAATTCAATTTGATCATGTACTTTGAGATAAAATTAGTCACTAAAAATAATTAGGATTCAGCCACATACGCTAGTAAGCTCCCTCACTTTAGTGAACATTCAGAGGACTCTACTGTTGTAGACGAATAAAATCTACAATGATTAGTAGCTAAGCATAAATGAATATCATGATGATTACATGACATTGGATTAAACTACTCTGCCTAGAAGTAGTTGAAAAGGTAGCGTAAAATAATTGAAGTAGCATAAATCATTTGTGATTAAGTTAGTTATTAATTGCATTTATTTCTTTTCCAAGGTCAGGTGGCAGTCTCACAAATTTAAAAGGACGTTTGGGAATGATTTTTGTTTAAAAAAACTTACAGTTGCATAAACCCTTTGTTTCATGCTATTTTAGTAGTTCTAAATTCTAAATTTAAATTTTCTTGATCTTGATTAAATTAGACCGGGAATATCAAAGAAGGGGGGCAATGCTACAATGCTTGAGATATATTTGATTTTTTTTACAGATTTCATTTTACTTTCTTTTGATATTATACAAAAACTGGTCATTGCTACCTATATACTGTCTGAATATATAAACAACATGTATAGGTAAATATAAACACAGGTACATGATTCATTGTTCTGTTTAATTTCCTAAGAAAGATTATAGTAAGTGAGCTTTTAGTGTAATGATGTCACCACTGTATGATAAACATGTATTAGACAGTGAAAATACTGATTATCTGTCAAGATTAATCTCCTTTTTTTTCAGTAATAGCAGCCTGACAATCCCCCATAGTTCATCCTGAAAATACATGCTAATATCAAATATTGTGGGATAAGATGGATATATAAATCTACGAAAACATACACACACACACACACACACACACACACACACATACATATTTCTGTCAATGCAATGTGTTCATACATGTGTTTCATAAAGCTCTTGTCAACCACTTCCACCAGTCCCAGCATCTTTTAAAACAATAAAACCTTGACAGGCAGGATCATTTCTTGAATTCACACTATTCATAGTAAAGAATGGTGAGAGAGCGGAAAATCTGGATTAGAAGATGAGGTTGCAGTTCAGTTTTCACATGTGGCTGAGTTTGTCACCGGCATTGTCAACGCGTGCTCATTTATATTTAACCAGGGAAAGAATATATTTATGAAGAGGCAAAAAAAAGAAGAAGAAAAAAGAGTAGGGGGGGGGGGGGCTCTTTTGGCTGCAGCTTGCAAACAGTGCCTGGAAAATAATCAGTATAAAATAGGTTTCATCTTTAAGTATGATCAGATGGAACCTTGAAATCCTTTTAAGTTGAAAGCACATAGCTGAATAACCTGCTGCCGCTCACAGTGGATGTTTCCTTAAATTTCTGTTGGAAACCTGGAGCAAAGGTAGCATTGTGGGGATAACAGGTGACTGGATGTATTGATTGTTTTAGCAAAAGAAAGAATATAATCTGAGGAGAAAAATGTTACTATGGTCATATCTGTGAACTATTATTTCCCAAATCCTTGTGAAACTGAAATTCTGTTGATTGTGCTCATGATCGTTTTTTTGTAAACCCAATAAAATGCTAAGTGGCTCCATAAAAATTGGTATTTATATTGACATTTCCAAGTGCAATAAAAAATCCTCAAACAGATCTAAGGTTGTGAAGCAGCTCTTTTTCCAAGCTCACTGTTGTTTTTATAAATTCTTCCCTTCTCTGTCCTCAGGTACTTTAAATGAAATAGATGTTTCCCTCAGTAATTCCATCCCGACCCTACAAAGAATGAGTATTTCTCCATGTTAATTTGGAGTTTACATGTTTAGTTTGCATATTTTTGCATCAGCAGTTCTTAACTCAATTAGATAAAGGTCACTGTCATTCATAACCAAGAAGGAAAAAATAGATTAAAGGTCATGGATGAATGGGGGGGAAATCCCACCTGATTAGCTGTACAACTTTATTGTATGATTTAATAAATTACAGGATAAGTAGAAGTCATGAATTGACAAATTAAATTTGATATTATGGGTCAGTTACTTTGTCAAGTTCTGAAAGAAGTCACATGTTCTCCAAGATGCTACTTATTGGATTTTGTAGGTTGAGCCAAGTATGTTGTGTGTTAGAAATGTTTCATCTAGTAAAAGAAGAAGGATTAAGCCTAAATATGGTTGGACTGAAAAGTGCATTCTTTGAAATGAGAAAACTTTAAGGAAAACTATTTAAAAATTAGATAAGGAATTTTCTTAGTTGCTAGGATTGAGAGATAAGAAGATCAATGAAACAAATTTTTGCCATTAAGTTTCTTTTTTTTTTCTACATGCAATTCACAAGTTTCATTAAATTCAATTTATCTCAATTTTCTGCTGGTGGGAACAAAAAAAAATCATGATTCATTATTACTTTTTGGTCTCTACAACGGTGTATGTATGTAGGCGGTAATATAAAATATATCTGTAATGTGCTTTCTGAAGACAGATAGAAAGATTTATGGACAAATATACTCTATGGGAAAAATAGTGCTTTGTGACAAATTATAGAAAACATTTAACAATCTCAACTTTTATTAAAATAATATAATGGTACTGACCATTAATTTTTTGAAATCAAACAATTTTAACCTGTTAAAAATCTGGGTATTAAGTATAGTATGCAAAACCATCAGTATGATTCTATATTAAATAAATAGTTTCTTTTTTAAAAAAAATTCTTCTTCCCTTCTTCTTTTTAAAATGTTGCATTTCTTACATTTTTTAAAAAAAAAAATCAGGAAGAAATATATTACCACAATATTTTAAAGCCGTATCACTGATACGGTTTCAAACTGCATCAAACATGATTTCAACATGAATTCAAAATATAGTTTGAAACTGTTTCAGTGTACAGGCTTTAAAATTTTATTTAGGTCCAAAACTTTTAACAGGTTTCAAATCTGTTTTATGATACAACGTTTAACATAGCTTAATAAAAGTTAAAAAAAAATTAAGAATATCTATTAGTAAGCAGTTTATAATCATTTTAGACCATTATGTGTGTGCAATGTTTGTTGCAAATGCCTTCAAATGTCTGTGTTATTGCTGATATCACATCAGGAATTTTGTGTATAAGCAAAACAAAGAAGAATTAAAACAAGAGTACGATAAATAGAATCCATCATCAATTTATATTTTCATCATATTTTTTTCACCTTAACTAGCTTCCTAATTTTCTTTGCTAATCAGGACACTGTATCTGAATATTCTAAGAATTTTAATTTTGTTCAGTGAATTTAATCAAAGTGTTTAAATTTATTCAGTTTTAATCCAACCATATGAAAAATGTTACACAGCATTAATTCTGAACGTAATCCAAATTAGTCCTTTTTCAAATAGATGCATAGAACATTTTTTTCATGATTTAAAACAGGAGAAATAATATTTTACTAACTTTTAGTTAGCCCCATTCCATTTGTTGCTTTTTTTCTTGTTTTAATTGACTTTCAACTTGAAGGTTATGAACAAAGCTCCATCCTCCACGAGAGTCTCATTCTTCACTTTTTACCATGCTTTGAGCATGTTTATGAAGCAAGATTTCTGAAGCGTCCTTCAGTAGGAGCTAAAGGTGAAAAGGCACATTTACAGCAATACTAAATGTCTTGATTGTGTGTTTCTGATTCATTATAGTTAAGAGGTGTTCCAACATTAAGGTAAAGAAAACTATTTCCTGCCTGCAAAATACAATATGATTTTTATTTGGGATGTTCTCTAAGATGATCTCTCTTTTTTTCCCACACGTCCCCCCAGACTGAAGAAATGCAGACTTGCGGGACAGGAATAATTTGGATACAGCATTAGCAGGAAAAGCAGAAATCATGGGAATGCATACCCATCCATCAAGCTTACGATTTCTCCCAGTAGATCCCCCTGCTTTTGTAATTTTGTCAACAAAGAAAGACTTAGTAGACAGATATGAGGAAAAACATCTGTGGGGGGGGGGGATTCCACTGCTCTGTTCTGTAAGTGAAAATGTTCCCTTTCCAAAAGAGCAAAGATTTGTTCAATAACAGTAACAATGATAAGCAAAACGAACATGTAACCATCATGCTAATTAAATTTAAGAGTTAAAATGTAATTTGGGAGGAGGGCTCTACTTGGAAAAGATCCACAAATAAATTAATTTGGCTTTGCTAAAAATTAGACTGTTAATTTTTTTTATTCATTCATTATTTTGAGAAATATGAATTGTATAGTATATGTCTGCTATGAAACTCTTATATCTTTCAATATTTACAAACACTCCAACAAAAAGTTTCTAAGTCAAAGTTTTAGTTTAAATTTAACTTTTAAAAGCACACTAATTATACTTCACTGTTTTTCCCCTCTCCATCAAATGTTTCAGTTTAAATAGTCGGGACTTTTAAGAAATGCATGTATGTGTGTATATGGAAATTAAGATGAATTTGGCAAAAGTACTAAAACTGTAGGTCAAACAGAGTAAATCTGATCCTGCTCAGTTGAGAGATTACAATGTCCCCCAGCCAGTTTTATCCAATAGAACTACCGATACATCATTAATTTTTCCAGTAACAATTTCAGGCATTATTCCAATTCAATTTTTCCCTGTAAATCTATATCATTGGTTCATGTATTCATTACAGTACTTGGTAGATATTGACAAGAACAGTTCCAATAAAATATTTCAATTTAGTAGGTAGTTAAAAATAAAATAAACGTGCTCTGGCCCAAAGTACTGATTTTTAATACTCTTCCTTGTCCAGCTAGTGATAATTTTAATCAGCATCACCATTAAGGACCAAACAAAGTCAGACATAGAGCTTGGGGCAAGGTGAAACCATAAAGATCAGGGTTCACACTTTAATTGTACACACAGTATCTTTCTTCCAACTTGGAGTAGATTTGACCTTTGCATGGTGCTTTGGTCTTTTCTCGTAAGCTCACCTGTTTTTTTTTTACGAACATTAGATTTGTTAACCTCATGTCTGATAACTATCAGTCAAGTTACCGGGGGGGGGGGGGGGGGAACAGAAGGGAACACCGAACATAATGGTGTAGTAGCACTACTTAAATATTTCTGAGAGGCTTAGATAAACGAAGATATGAAAGAGGTAAATGTTGCAAAAATCAAGGCTTATTCCTGAACAGCATTCTCATTCTCATATTACTCTCACCCCAAATGCAACAGCTGTTTTCTTACGCAGGACCAAAGCAGAAGTTCCATACTTATGCAATTTGATACATGAGTATCCAAGCAATTTGAAAGCTGCAAATTCATAAGCATGATATTTGTTAGTGTATTGTTCTTCCTTGTATCATAGCTTATACGGGATAGTGTGAAGCTTCTACAAATCAGTTTTTTCCTTCCTTTCCTTTGCTGTTGCTGATGAAACACTGAAGTTATGCCCTGGATTTAGGATTTATATATCTAACTTGGCTACTAAAATTTTTGGGAAATATGTATATAATGTATCTTAAAACTCTGGTGGAAAGCACTACTTACTGTGTTTTCTTTCCCCTTTATCATATTCTCTAAAACTTGGTTTTATATTTAACATATGATCATATAAATTATCATTACTATTTTTAACTGGAAAGGTTCTGTACTGAAAAAGGTATACACAATTGCATTCTTGATGTCTTAATTTTTTTTAAGTTCTTCAGCTATTCTACTCTTTTTATGATGTCTACATATCATTTTAATTTTAATCTGCTTGCTCGTTTAAAAAAAAACTTGGTTAACTTTTTAGGGATTCATTATCTGAGAGACAAGCAAATAAATTTCAATTTTTCTTCCAAGATTGACATTTTGAGTCCAACTACTTGGCTCACAAAAGTGCTTGTTAAAACTATATGTGGTCATATGAGGTTGGGAACGTGAAAGATTTAAGATGACTACTACAGGGTATCAAAAGAAATCTGTCAACAATTTCATCCCGTCCCCCCAGGAAGAAAAAATGACCATAATGCCACTTTATAATTTTTTTCATAGGTCAGAAAAAAAAGGATGTTCTAAAAATTCTGCATTTTAAACATTCTCATTCAATTATAGTGCATTCTAGCAGAAAAATTGGGTTAAATTCTTAACTACAACTAACAAGAATTTTTAAAATTAAAGCATTGAATTAAAATGGAGCATTGGATTGAATTCTTGTACTTTATCAAATTACTAGCTATTTCAATTGCTTGAACAACTTCTTTAGCACATGTGCAAAAACATTGTTTCAAACTCATAGCCTGAATTAAATTGTTTTATTTGCTCTTTTGATCATCTAGTATTCTAAATTATATACTCATAACTTTATTCCTGGGATTGTCTTAATTATTTTTGATTCATGTTGTTTCCCTTTGTGTACTACCGCCAAGCCCAAACTAAATTATTCAGATCAGAGCACCCAAGATATAAGAAAATGCATGCACACAAACGCACACACACACACAAGCAGAAATAATATCAGCAGGTTTAAGCTTGTCAGGACATTTTTTTAAAGAAAAAAAATCTTTATATCAGAGTCCTGTGTTTTTAACAATTCAACATTAATGTTAATGTATATTAACCTACTAGTGGTAACAATATTTCAAGAAAGTTGTACTTTTTAAAATAAAAAGATGAAACATCCTCTGAAGATAAGTGTTTAATGGTGTGATTCCAGGTATATTTGTGAACATTTAATTCTACTGGATTCAGTAGGACTTGCTTCCAAATAGATGCATTTGAAGGTGAGTCCCTGGACTCAATGGGATTTCTTTCGGAGTAGACAAGAATAGGTTTGCTCAAAGGCTATGACGCTGACCTTGTCGATCAGAAAGTTCAGCAGTTCGGCGGTTCGAATTCTTAAGCTACTTGTCCCAGCTTCTACCAACCTAGCAGTTCAAAAGCATGTAAAAATAGAAGCCACCTTTGGCAGGAAGGTAACAGCATTCTGTGCGCCTTTGGTGTTAAATCATGCCGGCCACTTGACCAAGGAGACGTCTTCTGACAGCGCTGGCTCTTCAGCTTTGAAACGGAGATGAGCACTGCCCCCTAGAGTTGGAAATGACTAGCACATATATGTGAAGGGAACCTTTACCTTTACATGCTGTTAACATATTAGCTGAAAGAAGTATTTTTCTGAATTAAAAAAGGCAAATAGCCTTTGTCTCTTAGATAGAAGTCCTAGTTAAGTACAAAGGTGTAATAATTTTAAAAGATAACCATTTTAATGATAACATATTCAACTATACTTTGGACCTTCCACACAATTCTATACAAATCTATCTTCTGACTTGAAAGACCTAAATAAATGTGGGTGGCCTCTTTAACGCAGTTGATGCACTGTGTGTGTGTGTGTGTGTGTGTGATTATATGAAAAATATCAATTTTACTAATAAATATGGAATAATAGAGCATGAATAGCTCAAATACATTTTGGGTGAAAAATTAAACAATGCCTAAGCAGAAAAGGACATAACAATCTTCAGTTCCCTATTGGGTGTAAAACCTTTAAAATTCTTTCTCCTTCATAATGCTCCAAGTGAGATCAAAAGTGATAAAAAAAAAAACCAATTAAGCTTTGTCCTAGCATACTATTTTTAAAACAAGAGGCTTGATCGAAAAGCAGTCTGTGTTAGATACCGAGTACTTTTCATTCATCTATCTAAAGAAGTCCCTGGTTGCTTGTAAAATGCTCCATATAATTACAGTAACTGCAGGATTTTGTTTTGGATTTTTTTAAAGTAGTTTATACACTGGCTGTCTTGTGAACAGACATTTCATTTTAAAAATCTGCAATCTGAAAAAGAATATATGTAGTTTACAGTCCCATCCTTCTCTAGATAAAAATAAGGGCCAATTGTTAGCTGCAATGACTCCTAAAAGAGTACTTCAGCGATATTGTTATAAGTTCCTTCTGGTATTCAGAAAGATAAATTGCAATGCAATTTGATTCTTTGGGACTATTCCCTCAAATGTTTGTTGATGTTATGGCATGGTATAGTGAGGGTATTAATGGCATAAGAAAGTTTCCTACAGGAAAGTAGACACTACGTAAAGGTTTGATGAAGCCATAGTTGTTGGTTTAACTTTATAAATCAAGCTTATCTGATTTAGTGCTTATGAATTCAAGGGGGAGAAAATTGAGAACAATGGACTATATCTGGCTAATATCATCCTCTTCAAATGATTCAAGCAGATCCTAAAGCTCTACTCTCCATTGGTTTCATTGGTTTAAGAAATATATTAAATGCAAATATATCTGCATTAACAGAACTGGCCAAATGTTATCTGTATAGAAAGGTGAGAGGAAACACACCAGGATAAATTAAGCCCACTGACTTCACTGGAAATTCTGCATAGAAGCATACATCTTTAGCTATACCTATGCATTTTTAGCTCAAGCTCATTCACAGCCTTGAGGATTTCCACCATTAAACTTTTATTGGCTTCTTTCTCTTTTGGAGACAAAAGCCATATTAGACCATATAAAGTGATTAGACCAGTGATGTCTAATCTTTTGTCGTCATGTGCCAATCCCCCCTTATGTTCCCCCCCATGTATGGCCCTTTCCCCCCCCACCCATTTTTGGCTTCTAAGTGGGGGCAGGAGGCCTTCCAGACCCAAAACAGTGCATGAGGTGGCTGCCCTCCATGCTCCATTTTGGGCCTGGAAGACCTCCTGCGCCAACCTGGAAGCCAAAATGGAGCGCAGGAGTGCTGTGCGAAGCCCAAAAATACAATGCAAGCACTCCCTTGTTTATGCACCCCATTCCCCGCGCATGCACGGCAGAGACCTGAAGACCAGCTGGCCAGAGGGAGGCACGTGTGCATGCCTGGTGGAGCTGGTCTGGGGCAAAGACTGGCATGCCCAAGAGAGGGCTCTACATGCTACCTGTGTCATATGTGCCACAGGTTCACCATCACGGGTTTAGACCATCGTATAAGAAGAACAGATACAGGTTCATACAGACTACAAATGGCTCCAAATCGTGTCGTCCCTGGAAGTCCCTGGTCCCCTTGCTTCCTGAAGTGATAACTATCGAAATGAGTATAGTAAAAATACATTGGCCACAATCAGACTGAAAAAAAGGAAAGGAACACATATTGGAAGAAACTGTACTAGCATAAAAAGAATTATAAACTAGTTTTGTTTGGCGGCCTTGATGTTTATAAGAATAAACAAATCATAGTTGCTTATTCATGACTAAAACTTATGGAATATTATTATGACAAAATATAAACTAAAGCTATAAGTGTGAAGTTTGTTTTTTTCTGCTTTCCACGGCTCTACTCTTTATAATGGTTCATATCATAGAACAAGAAAGAAAATGTGTATCAAATAGCTGTGTGGATAATTGTTTCTGAAGCTGTAAAAGGAAAATGAAACTTAGATATGTATCCTCCATAAATTACCGGACAAGCAACATAGCTCTCCTATCTACCCAGATTTCTGTCATATTTGTCAGTGTTTATTTTTCATACAGAAGTAGCATCTGTTTTGTGCAGCTAAAATGTCATAAAATTTATGCCACAAATCCTCTTTGTTCCCTATTACCGTACTTCTATGTTTAAATCAGAGCATGGCAAGTTGTAATTCAGAGAAAGAAGAATCTATCTACTTATCAGCAAGCAGGTATGGAGGCAAAGAGAACCATTTTCAGAATATTTATTGAGTTTTTATTTAGTTTTTAACAACTCAATGTTCCTGATGGACCCATAAATCTCTCAGAAGAATGCAAATTGCATCTGTTAATTGATCGCATATTGAATATAACTGGTATACATCAGCTCATCAACAGATTTCCATCTGATCATAAGGGGGGGGGGGGTGGAGCCAGCATGATTTCCCAGTATCTTGCAGCTGATTTTTTAATTTTATATTACTAGTATCAATTTCCATTAAGAGGATTAATGTTGCAATCCTATACCCCCGAACCGGTAAATAATTCCAATAAACAGATATTGGGCTGTTAGAATTAGATGCATAGTGAAGTTTATCTAAGTTAATTCATTCAAATGAGGATCTAACCATACATTAAGTTGAATTATGTGAGAAAGAAATATTAGTTTCACACACACACTATCTATCTATCTATCTATCTATCTATTATCTATCTATCTATCTATCTATCATCTATCTATCTATCTATCTATCTATCTATCTATCTATCTATCTATCTATCATCTATCATCATATGCTCTATTCCATGGAACAGCTATATGAGGTATTGCACAGAAAGCAAAAACTGCTGTAGGTATTTATTAAATTGCATATATTAAGTTCAAAGCAAAGACATCAACTACTTTGTTTTAAATAAATCTTGGTAGGAAATATTGTCAGCTATACATGTACAGTAGCTGTTAATTATATTTTGTTAGATATTAACATATATCGTAGCAAGTCTCCTCTCTGGTCCGCTGCTACAGCGGGAAACAGGTATCGTTCTGATTGGTCGAGAGGCGTACCCGAGTCCTATAAAAGGGAAACCCTCCGGCCACAGAGCAAGCTGGATCACTACTACTACTAATAAAGAGCTGTTAAGTCACTTCGTGTCCGCAGTCTGTTCTCTCGTTGCCCAGATCTAACATTGGCGACGAAGGTGGGATCGACAGACAGATAGGACGAAGAATGCTACTTCAGAATCTCCGGATTTGATCCAGCCTAGGAATTCGGCAGAAATTCCGGCAGCCATCTCAGGACACCGCAGCGCGGCAAATTCAAACAAGAGAAGATGGCGATGCACACTCCCCCTGCTCCATTCGACCCAGCGAACGACGAATGGGAAGCCTTCATGATTCGTTTCGAGTGTTTTCTCGAAGCGAACGAATACACGCGGATAACCTTCCTCGGCTACTGTGGAAAAGAAGTCTTCAACACGGCCAGAGACCTCACCGCGCCTACTCCGATACAAGCGGTATCATGGACGGCGTTGCAACAGGCTCTATAGACTCACTATGCGCCAAAACCTTCCCGCCATGTTTGCCGCCAGGAAGTCAACACGCGGAACCAGAAGGCGGGAGAATCAATCAACCAATATGTTGCAGCCTTGCGTAAAGCAGCAACTCACTGCGAGTTCAGGGATCTGGACGAGCATATCCTGGCACAATTTGTCTGTGGGTTAAGAGACATTTCACTACAAAAGAAGCTGTTGGCAAACCCAAATTTAACCCTACAGATAGCGCTAAACGAAGCAAGGGCATCCGAGTCAGCGGAGAAATCATCGGTAACCATACAACGCGGTTTCAGCGTAAGCCAGCCAGCACCCAGGCAAGCCAGAGTTCACTACGAAGACACAAACCCCGACTACGAGGATCCCGAGTTCGAGGACAGTCACCTGATGCGGAGCAGTCACATGAGGCCTGGGGGGGGACCCGGATTCCGTTTGCCACCCTGCGCAAGCTGCGGAGGGAATCACCCCCGGTCTACCTGTAGGTTCAGGAACGTTGTTTGTTCGCACTGCAACAAACTTGGGCACATCGCACGAGTGTGCCGGAGCGAAGTCCCTGCCTCACGGCAGCCACCTATGTACCGCCAACAGAAGCCGAACCCAGGGGCTTGGCGAAATCAAAAAGGGCGCCCAGAGAGAAATCCACAAGTGTTTACCCAGAGAGAAAATCCCCAAAGAGCTGAGAGAGCGTATTCCCAGAGAGATTACACACAAAGAGCTGAGAGAGCGTTCTATCAAGACGCTCAACGAGAGTATTTTCAGGATACAGATGCTGAGATAGAGTTGACCCAGAGAGAGGAATTGCGAACGTATCTCACAATAAGTCAGGTCCGCACCAAGCGGCCTAAAAAGCTGAAAGTCACAGTCCTCTTGGAGGGCTCACCTTGCGAGCTGGAAGTTGACACAGGATCGTCCCTGACGGTCATTTCATGGGCATCCATGAAACAGGCTATCCCTAGCCTCAAAAGAGCCAACTACGCGTTTCAGACATCCTGCTTCGAGACTACCAGGGAAACCGAGTCCCCATCGTGGGCCAAGGAACGTTCCAGATCTGTTTCAAGGACATCGTAACCCAGCTGCCCGTGACCATCGCCAGCGCACCATTACAGAACCTTCTAGGACTAGATTGGTTTGAAGCCTTGGGGTTAGAAGTCACCGGAATCAACGCCGTGGAGAACAGCAGCGCTGAGCAGATATTTAAGGAGTTCGAGGATGTGTTCAGCCCCGGTCTTGGTAAGTATGTGGGTAAACCAATCTCATTCAATTTAGACCCCAAAGTGGCGCCAATCCGACTTAAACCGAGACGAGTGCCTTTTGCACTCCGCCCAAAAATAGATAAGGAGATAGATAAGTTAGTGGAGCAAGGAATCCTTGAGCCGGTGGATCACGCGCGCTGGGAAACTCCCATTGTGACCCCAGTCAAGCCAGACGGGTCAGTCCGCATCTGCGCGGACTATAAATGCACAATTAATGTCGCGATACAACAAAGCGCATATCCTGTGCCAGTAGTACAGCACTTATTGCACTTGTTGGGGCCAGGAAAGATATTTGCTAAATTAGACATGGCACAAGCTTACCAGCAGTTGCCCGTAGATAGCGCCACAGCGGAGGCCCAAACTATAGTGATGCATAGAGGAGCATTCAAATGCAACCGGCTACAATTCGGTGTGAGCATTGCTCCAGGTTTGTTCCAGAGCGTCATGGAACGACTTTTGCAAGGGATACCGGGAGTCGTCCCCTATTTCGACGACATCTTAGTGTCCGCTGGAAACGAGGAGCAATTAAATAAAAGAGTCAGAACTGTTTTGGCCAGAATCAGAGAGAAGGGTCTCCGCCTTAAAAAGGAAAAATGCCAAATTAACGTGCCTAGTGTAGAATTCCTGGGTTATAGAATCGATGGTCAGGGAATACACCCTACGTCAAAGAAAATTAAGGCGATCCAGGATGCCCCCCACACCACGAAATCAGACCGAGTTGCAGGCCTTCCTCGGACTACTTAACTTCTACAGCGTTTTTCTGAGACAGAAGGCGACCGTTGCTGAGCCACTACATCGACTACTCCAGAGGAACGCAACATGGAGATGGGGACGATCCGAAGCAGCAGCTTTTGCCGCAGTAAAGCGCCTGCTCACCACTGACTCGCTGTTAGTCCAATACAGCCAGACACTACCGCTGGTATTGATCTGCGACGCATCACCCTTTGGAGTTGGCGCAGTCCTTAGCCACAGGATGCCGAACGGAAACGAAGCACCCATCGCCTTCTACTCCAGGACTCTTTCATCGGCCGAGAGGAACTACAGCCAGATGGACAGGGAAGCGATAGCTGCTGTAGCTGGAGTAAAACGTTTCCATGAATACCTCTATGGCCGCGATTTTGAACTGATTACAGATCACAAACCGCTGTTGGGACTTTTGGCGGGAAACCGCCCCACTCCAGTCTCCCTTTCTCCACGCATGACCAGGTGGACTGTTTTCCTGGCTGCGTACTCCTACAAGTTAATTCATCGACCGGGCTCCACTCTAGGACACGCAGACGCACTCAGCCGTTGCCCACTACCGGACCTTTTGCCAGACCCCACTCCCGAAGTACCGGTGTTGCTCATTGACTGTTTGGACTCAGGACCGGTTTCTTCCTGCGACGTTGCAAGGTTCTCCTCTAAAGACAATATAATAAAGCAAGTTCAAACTTGGGTTTGGAAGGGGTGGCCGAAGGGCAACGTGGGCCCGGAATTCAAAGTGTTTTGGTCGAAACGGGACGAACTCTCAGTGTTACAAGGTTGTTTATTGTGGGGGGATCGAGTTGTTATTCCTTATGCTTTACGTAGGAATGTGTTAGATGCATTACATGTTGGGCATCCGGGGATCGTTAGGATGAAGGCGTTAGCAAGAAGTTATGTTTGGTGGCCAAACATGGACAAAGAGATAGAGGAGTGGGTGGCCACTTGCGATCCATGCCAAGAATCAAGACCAGCACCCCCGGAAGCGCCCGCCACAGAATGGGAAAAGCCTAAAGCACCCTGGTCGAGAATACACATCGACTTCGCAGGGCCAGTTCAAGGTCAGACGTTCCTTATAGTTGTGGATGCATTCTCCAAATGGCTAGAAGTAGTCCTAATGACTTCAACCACGGCAGAGGCAGTCATTAAGGTTCTACAGCGACTTTTCGCCACTCATGGCCTGCCCGACCTCCTGGTCTCCGATAACGGGCCCCAGTTCACGGCCATGCAATTCGAAACATACTTAGCAGGTCAGGGAATTCGGCATGCCCTCGTCGCGCCATTCCATCCGGCATCAAACGGACAGGCGGAGAGAATGGTGCGATCCGCAAAAGAGGCCCTCGCTAGGATGGGTCCAGGTGATTGGCAAACATGCATTGACCATTACCTATTAATCCAACACATTACCCCCAGCGCAACGATGGGTAGGAGCCCCGCTGAGCTACTCATGGGCCGCCGTCTACGGTCTCATCTGGACCGTCTTCACCCAAATTACTCTGCCACAGCACCCCCAGACTCCACAAGCAAAATTCGGAGCTTTAGCATAGGGGATTCAGTATACGCCCACAACTATGCAGGGGGGACATTGTGGATGCCGGCAAGGGTCATTGGCATCACGGGTCCACGATCGTATCTGTTAGAACTGGAAGATGGTCGGAACTGGAAAAGGCACATCGATCAACTTCGGGGTCGCCTGGCACACTCAGACCTACGAACCGAGAACGAGAGCTACCTACCAATGCAAAGTCAGCCAGTCGAGAGCCCCAACACAGAGAACTACGACACCTGCGAGCCCAGGACAGAACAAGAGGCCGAGCGCGAAACGGAACAACCCCCAAGCAACGTAAGCGAGCAAACCCCCGAACGCCCAAGCAACGAAAGCCTGAAAACCCCCGAACTCGAAACAGAGAAAGCAACCGATCCTACAACTACTTCTGACCAACCCGAACTGCGACGCTCCACCCGAGTAAGGCAAACGCCAACATACCTTAAGGACTACATAACTAACCGAAATGTTCCGTCTAAGAGGGGAGGGCTGTTAGATATTAACATATATCGTAGCAAGTCTCCTCTCTGGTCCGCTGCTACAGCGGGAAACAGGTATCGCTCTGATTGGTCGAGAGGCGTACCCGAGTCCTATAAAAGGGAAACCCTCCGGCCACAGAGCAAGCTGGATCACTACTACTACTAATAAAGAGCTGTTAAGTCACTTCGTGTCCGCAGTCTGTTCTCTCGTTGCCCAGATCTAACATATTTGTGCTTGGCTGTAAAGTCTTTTGCATTTTAAAAACATTTTCTTGCCTTTTGATTGGAAATAATGTTCTTTGATCTTTCACCCCGTTTCAAATCTGGGTAAAATTATGAATCAATGTTTCTCCACCTCAGCTACTTTAAGATGTGTAGATTTCAACTCCCAGAATTCCCCAGTCAGCCGAGGGATTCTGCAAATTGAAATCCACACCTTTTAAGCTGGCTGAGATTGAGACTGTTTTTAATTAACTCTTTTAACGTGAAACTATTGCAGTTCCTTTAGTTATAAAGTGATCATGGGTTGTCACCTTATATCCTTGTCTTTCATTATACAGTCACCTCTACTGGGGTTTACTGCTTCTCTCGGTTCAATTAAACCTCAAGGGGAGACACTGAAATAACCTGTCCCATGGAACATTTTTCCTATTTGAAAGCAGACACAGCCTTTATGATTGAAGGAAGGAATATATGAAACACAAAAAGGGGGGGGGGGGACACGGTCAAGAATTATTTTTTTTAAAGAAATGCTAAAGCCTCTTTCACAACCCAAATGATGTTTTCATAAACTGGAAGATGACTTTGATATAGTAATAATCAGCACATCAATAAGCCCAAAGTATCAGTTTAGTATAATGGCTTCCCAGCTAAAAGTTTCATCTGTGAAACTTTTCATTCAATGAGCATTAGGCTGGTGGATGACCCCACAATGATTGAAAAACTGCAATGAAATAATGATTTGATGCAGCCTTTGGATGAGAGAAACACCCCAAACTGCGGCTAAATGGAGAAGCAACGAAGCCCTTGAACATACTTTTCTTCCTTGACAACCAAGGTTTAAGAAATAAAGGTTATAAAACGCTCATCATATAAGATGAAATAAAATTAATATTAGCAGAAAAAAAGCCTCGAGTGTCCTGCATTAAGCTAGGACAAGAATTGGTTTGATGAACAATAAGCAAAGAGAAATAGGTAGCTGACAAAAGAATAGAATCAGATATTGCCTTTGCTAATTCTGACAGTCTTCGACTTATGATCACCATTGAGGCCAGAATTTCTGTTGTTAAGTAAGGTGGTTGTTAAGTTAATCACACCCAATTTTCTGACTTTTTTTTTTTTTTTTTGCTGTGGTTGCTAAGCAAATCATTGCAGATTTCAAGGGAATCTTATATTGGTTAAGCAAATCCAGCTTTCCAGAAATTGGTTGGGAAAATCACAAATGATCCAGGGAAGCTATAACTATTGTAAATAAATGTCAGTTGCCAAGCTCACTAATTTTGACCATGTAACCTTAAGGGTTAGGATTAGGGTTAGTGTGTCAGTTTTGCAAGGGCAAGGACTGGTTGTAAGTCAATTTTTTAGTGCTGTTGAAGCAATTGCACTTAGACTTATATACCACTTCAAGTGCTTTATAGCCCTCTCTAAGCAGTTTACAGAGTCAACATATTAGACCCCTAAAATCTGGGTCCTCGTTTTACCGACCTCAGAAGGATGGAAGGATGTGTCAACCTTGAGCTGGTCAGGATTGAACTCCTAGAGTGAGCAGTGAGTTAGCTTGCAGTACTGCATTCTAAATAGGGACACGGTGGCTCAGTGGCTAAGACGCTAAGCTTGTTGTTCAGGAAGGTTGGCAGTTCAGCGATTTGAATCCCTAGTGTCGCGTAATGGTGTGAGCTCCCGTTACTTGTCCCAGCTTCTGCCAACCTAGCAGTTTGAAAGCATGTAAAAATACAAGTAGAAAAATAGGAACCACCTTTGGTGAGAAGGTAACAGTGTTCCGTGCGTTTAGTCATTCCATGCCAGGCACATGACCATGGAGATGTCTTCAGACAGGGCTGGTTCTTTGGCTTTGAAACAGAGATGATCACTGCCCCCTAGTGTCGGGCATGACTAGCACATATGACCAAGAGGAACCTTTACCTTTACTGCATTCTAACCACTGTGCCACCTTAAAGTTGTAACTTTAAATGGTCACTAAAAGAATGGTTGTAAGTCAAGGACTACCTGTAATGTCATTGTGCACAATAAGAAGAAATAGTAAGTCAAAAAAAATAGTGGTGCATAGAAGTGATTTTGCATAGAGAGCATCTAGTAAATGTGTCTGAATTAAGATGGAGAACAGAACTGAAGGTATAATAGTAAACGTATTATGGATTGTGTGTGTATGTGTGCCATTAACAGCTATTTCAAGTATCGGGGGATTCTAAGGCAGCTATTTCAAGTTTGGGGACAGAAAAAATATTTATGCATTAACATCAAGCAAAACCATCTCTTGTCATATCACTTTTAACTTCCTAGGAGTGGGCCTATTTTGAGATCTTACATAGGTTTTATCAGTATAATTGTCAATGCTATT